>NW_019243452.1:39697-42797 GCF_002742605.1 Olea europaea var. sylvestris | reverse complement strand
AAATCACAACAAGAATCCATTACCATAAAATCGCCTAAACTAGATTGAAATTGGAGTACTTGATCATATCCTCAATTCCATTTAAAAAATAATAATAATAATAAATAAATAAAGAAGAAAGACTGAATTTTCAGTTGGTGGGTCACTTGACCCACCAGGACCCACTGTGGGTCCGCCAATGGTAGTTCTGGCCAACTGTTGGCACACAAACATGATATTGAAATATAATCAAGTTAGCCATCAAATTGATATAATCAACAAAATCACAAGGGAGATAGACATCTTTAGAACGGAGGGATTGAGAAAATATTAGCTGGGAAATAATTTCGAGATTAAACAGAATGAAGATCAACCACCTTATATTCAGTGAAGCCGGGGAGAGCAACATCAAGCATTATACAAGTACACATTTATTGATCATAATGTATTTTAGATACTTATTTTCTCATATTGCTGATACCACTTGTGCTCATCCGGTATGGCAAATGGAAATATACAAAAACTGGAAAGACTAGCCCATCATCTGCCAAGGAAATATTGGTCTAGATCTGTCCCAAAATAACATCTCCACCAGAAACCTCAAATTCCGATGGAGCTTTTTCCAAGTTGAAGACTTCGATTTTCCCATCAACCACGTAAGCTGACCACCTGTGCAAGAAAAAGGTGAGTGTCAGTTCCTCTTGAAGCATAAAACTACGATGGAAAAACAGCAATTATTCGATAGAAACAAGGGTAGAGAATCCATGCCTATGAGATCGAGGTCCCAGTAAAGCAGAGGATAGATCTATCATCAAGTCCATACTCTTGTGCAAGCTCCCATCAAAATCTCCGTAAAATTCAATCTGCATTATAAGATAAGATGAGTTTTTGAATTATATAAGCTTCATTCATTCTCCTCATAAGCAGAACATATAAGTGGGAAGTTATATAAAGTCAAGAAATGAAAACCCTATACAAGTTTGCCAGGTACAGAAATGAATAACCAAATCCTAAAGGCAGTACAAATAATAGCCACAGAAAGAGAAAATAAGCAAATTACTTTCATTTTTTGCACAAGATACCTTGAGCGAATGTTTGACATACAGTACTAGATAGGACACGGCAATAAAATAAAAAAGGATTTAGTTTGTTTTCTTCCTTAAAACTGTTAAAAGTGCGGCACTTGAGTCCTTACCAAGTAATTACATTTTTCACAACAAATTTCATTTCTGTTGATGCAGAATTACTGATAAAATCTCAAAACAACTTCACCCATTTCACTACTTGTATCCTGTGTGGGTTAGAAAAGTAAGAGAAAATAATAGCTTACAGCTTCTTTAGCCTGAAGTCTCTCGGCCCAGCCATTCATTACATAGGGATCATTAACAGCAACGCATATCACCGAGTCAATTCCGTTTGCCTTGAACTTATCAATGTTGTTCTTGTAGCTAGGCACATGCTGAGCCGAACAAACTCCAGTGTAGGCACCCTTGTGATTGGTTCAACATGAAAAACAGAAACATGAGAAGACGCATGAAAAAAAAAAAAAGCTCCCTAATATCCTAGTTTGTATAACCTTCTGATTCCAATCTTCGATTATAATATAGGGCGGATTAAATAATTTCTCAGTAATTTATGTCTTGTTAATCAAAAACAGAAAATATGTAAAGAAGTAATAAAACTGTAGGAAACCCCTGAACCCTTTTTTATTTTTTTTCCCCCAATTTAAGCATAAGATAGATATATATTTCATCACCACCAGAACAAAAATAAGCATTAGCACTAAAGAAGAGATTGATAATAACGGCTGACTGCATAGGAGAACTTATAATAGAAGAAACTCAGGCGTTTACGTGCATAGGCCGGATTCCGCCAATGAACACTAGCATTACAACTCAATAATTATCACCAACTCCATAAATATGTACAAGGACTCAAACTACCATTGCATTACAGTACTTCACTGTCATTCAAAAATGGTTTAAATCTTTCCTTCATTAAAAGAATCATAAATTAATAACGGAAATCACTTCTATTTTCTAAGTGAAGCTATTGCCACTAAAATGCCAAATGCCATCTTCCTAAATTTTCCATTTTCTCTTAAAATAAGGAAAAATTACGCACTGATTTTCCCAAAAAAAAAAAAAATACGTTTACGAATTTTCTTTCTTCTTGCGTGTAGATAAATTAAAGAATGGAGATGAAAATAAATAACTTACAGGGAGGCCAAAGATGACAACTTTTTTATCCTGAAAATCACAATACAACAAAAACCAAAAAGATAGTGAAATACAGTATTTCAAACGGTTGTAACTAAAATTAAAAATAATTTTCAAAACCTCAAAATTTAAACAATAATTTTGATTTGGGACCTTAAAAATGTTCTTGAGAGGAGTGGTGGCGAACTTGGAAGAAACCCCCTCGTCCCAGGAGCGAGCCTTCTGGAGAGAGACATCTGGTGCAGCCGATATCAAGTCCGTGCCCACTGCAACCGATGCGTAAGCCCTTGATGCCCCGAAGTTGTTGACCATTGACTTCATCAACCCCGTTCGTTTCAGTAATACAGATAACGCCATGGCTTTTCCTCTCAATTTTCTTGATTTCTATGTACTTATTGCCTATCAATTTTCTTGAATTTTATAGCTTTTTGTATGGGGGTTTTGTTGAAAATGGGGAAATAATTGACTTGCACGCTTTTGATTGTTTAATGACTTTTTCTACTTTGCACTAAACTCGCTACTCACTTCTGATAGTTTGAGCTACTTACCCACAAAAGAAATGTTTTTGACCTGTTCTAGTGTGACCTGTTCTAGTGTTCCTTCCATTTCATTTTCTGGCCCTTTACAAGAGAAATTAAAAAATTACAATTGTGAAAGTTGATAGATTTAATCTTTGACCCTTTTACTAGTTCGACTAAACATGATAAGGATTCGAACAAAATGATGAAAAACAATTCATATTTCGACCCAACACGACTTTAATTTGCCGTTTGTTAACCAACTCTATAGTAACAAGAGCCATTGATTAATGTTCCCTTGGAACTCCTAGCTAAAAATGACTGTCTTGTTTGCCCATAAAATTTGATTGGGGGGGGGGGGGGGGGGGTGTAAAAAAAAAACCC
>NW_019243452.1:39288-39681 GCF_002742605.1 Olea europaea var. sylvestris | reverse complement strand
TCAAGTACAAAACAAGCTCCAATAAAATAAGCAGGATTACCCTGTTCTGTCATCCTTTATATGAGTCATTCTTAATAGAGCTGAACACAACCAACATCAACTTCAGTTTTACTTGGTTCATTCTGAAGTCAGATCCTAAGAGGATTAAACACCGAAAAATTCATCAATGGTAGCTCCTCCCCTTATGCCTTTCATACCCCAGTCCAAAACTTGAAGAGAGACTTGCAGCAAGTTGACACTCAGCATAAAAGTCCAAATTTTATAACATTAATCAATAAAGTCAACTAGATACCAGTTTTGATGCAACTTCGAGGAATATTTCAATCTGTTTAGTAACCCTTATATTGCTTTTTCAAGCTGATCCATGCCCAGTCAGGATTTTGTTTCCTTCCA
>NW_019243452.1:34961-39084 GCF_002742605.1 Olea europaea var. sylvestris | reverse complement strand
GAGGAATATTTCAATCTGTTTAGTAACCCTTATATTGCTTTTTCAAGCTGATCCATGCCCAGTCAGGATTTTGTTTCCTTCCAGAGCAGAATTTTAATCAATATTTTCAAATAATTATACATGGTGATATAAGAGTTGTGAATAACATTTTAATTATAATAACTTTTCTATTTACTTACAGCCTGCAGGCAGCATTGCAAATGAGATCATAATCTAACAGCAAATCATTTCAAGAAGCTCGAGAAAGTCAATACATAAGAGAGACTAAAAGTTTCACAGTTGTTCCTTTGGCAAATGAAATCATTTTCATATTTGCCAAAAATAGTTGAGAGGATTCAATCTGTCGAACAGGATATGCATGGGCACTTCAAAGAGCAGAGTTTTGTCTCCAAAGTAGTAAATACTCGACGATTGTGTTTCCTCAGATTTCATTGAAGGTACCATAACAACTTTATCAGATTCAAGTGCTACAATCAACAGCATATCCAAACAAATTCAAGAACTTCTGGATTCCTGCATCATAACATTAGTGAAATATATCAATCACTATCAGGATGCAAATCAGCGCTTCAATTTCCATGTAGTGCACGATCAACAAGAACAAAAAAAAATGTGTGTATATACCTTACCTACTATTTCTTCTGTGCATGCCACTTCTCAATGCTTTCATACCAGTTCCACTGGAAACATAAACCAGCAATACGTAATATCGGGGAAGTAACCACCTCCATAAATGCCATTAAGAATGATCTTTGAGGGCATAACCCAGCAGTTGAAACAGAAAGTAAGAATCCCTCGAAGTTGCAGGGAACAATAAAAGTGCCTGATTTGATTCCATTAAGAGATTTTTTAGCAACTTCATCAGCTTTCATTGCACCAGAGGAAGCCGCTATGATACTGGTTAGCTGTGGCCTTCTTTTGTTCTCTGCAATAGAAGACAAATTTTAGTAGGTATCGTGGTGGAGATCAGAGGATAACATATGCCATAGTTATAAATGAATAAGCGAACCTAAAGATGCTCTAAACCATTGTGCTCAAACTCTCCATTTTGGATGTACTCGTGTTGACACGACATGACAAGGATAAAAGTATGAGATCCATCTCGGATCCTTTAAATAGGAAGATAATCCTTTATATTGTTTTTCAATATTTTATGATCCGACTTAAAATGATTTTTAATTTTTCTCTCACATTTCTGGACTTGAAATTAAATCCAAATGAAGTATAATAATTTGCAATGTATTTGGTCCATCAGTTTTTAAGTTTCTAAAATAATTTTAAGTTTGTAAGACCCATCCACGTACCAATGTCCAGGTAGGGCTGTAAGCAAAAATCGTCAAACCGCAATACTGAACCGAAACCGCATTTTATAAAGGGAGTGTTTGATAAGTATTTTTATATAAAAATGTATTATAGAATAGTAAATTGATGTGAAATATGTGGTTGAAAAATAAGGAAAANAGTGTTTGATAAGTATTTTTATATAAAAATGTATTATAGAATAGTAAATTGATGTGAAATATGTGGTTGAAAAATAAGGAAAATTTTTTGATTTACGTGTAATATTATTTTAATAAAAAATGTGTGGTTGAAAAGAAGAGAGAGAAAAATGCATTCTGAAAAAAATGGCTACCAAACGAGCAGAAACTGTCGGTTTATAAATTGTCATTTGTGGGTACTTTTGTCAATTTTTAATTTTCTATTACATATATATTATTATTACCCAATAATCCTAATTAGTTGTTATTATTATTATTTTTGTCAAGTTTTAATTTTTGTCTTGAGCCTAGGCCTCAAAAGCTTATATAATTGTTATATTTAGATATTATAAACAATCGCCTTATTATTGTAGTCGGTTATTCTCTCTGTCTAATCAGTAACTTTTTTTCTTGCAGATTTGATGATCACAACTTATTGGACATTATTAATTTTTTGGTCTTATATTTAGTTTAATAGACTTTTATTGTAACGTTTTCATAATGTCATTGACCTAAAATGGCGAACAAAAAACTATGTTTTAGTTTATTGTCATTTCACTTTGATTTAGTTGGTATTTAAATTTATAGTAGATATATTTAATTTATTTTAGATTTATTGTTAGTAAGATATAACTATTATTGAATTCAATGAATTAATGACGTAAAAGTAGACAAACAAAAAAATATACGGCGAAATCAGTGGTTTAAAATCGGACCAAACCATTAGATTTAGGTTTGAATTTTTTTCAAACTGTTTAAAATGGTTTGATTTAGATTTGGATTTTTCTCAAATCGGTTATACGATTTGGTTTGAAAATATGTCAAAAATCGATAAAATTGAAGTGCTTACACCCCTAGTCTAGGGGCGAAGCTAAAAAATGATACTGGGATGGGCTGAAACTTAAGATTTTTTTAATGAACTTACGCCACAAGAAATCGAGTTTCGGAGGCTATTCTTATGACATTCACAATAAAAAGTATACAACACTCAATGAAATAAGAAAAGTTTAGACGTCTCACATTCATATATTCCACTAAGCTTCTGTATTTTTTTACCAAAAGCTTACCTTAAAAAATATAAACTAACCGAATCATGATAGAAATAAGCAAAAATACATATCCACCAATGAAAATTAAAAAAAATACTTAATAAGTACTCTTCCAGTAACTTTTACAACCAATCTTTCCGAATAACTGAAACTTGATTGAAAAATGCAATCAATAATATATCACTATAATCCATATGTTATTGTCTCAAAATATTATTTGGTGTTTTCATGGATCTTCTATATCACTACATTTCAAAGTGAGTGAAGAACCTCAATCAAAGTAAGAAAAATCAACTAAGAATTTCGAGGGTTAAAGAAATTAAATTTAATTGACGCCCATTTTCTGCTCGATTTCAAGAATATACTCGTATATAGATTACATTATAAATAAATAAATTTTGACAAATATTTTTTTATTGTCATTATCAAATCTATAGTAAGTTATTTATTTTGACCATAATATCTATTTTACGGTCAAAATAAGTTTTTTTTTAATAAATATGAATAAATAATAAATGAAAACATGCGTAAAATAAAAAATAATAATTACTTTCAAATTTTGAAAAATATGTTGAGTCTCTAACTATTAAAATAATTAGTTTACTTTTAGATCTAATCAATACAAATTATCTATAATAAAATTTACTTCATAATTATAAGTAAATTTTAGTCAAACATACATTAAATAGAATATCTAATTTGACAATTAAATATTAACATTTTATGAATTTCATGAAACGAGTAATTAATAATTGGTGTCTTTTATACAATTTAAATAATTGAATATTGAACTTGGGTTGAGATTCAAACTAGAGTTGAGCTAACGCTAATTTTTGGGCCAAAACTCTACACTTTCTTCTTAATTTTTTATATGGGCTGGGGAGTAGGCCCCCCACTACCTCCGCTCATGCCAATGTCTAAATTTTGGATCCTTTTCAGCCATATCTCCATATCCTAGATTTTAGGGAGGAAAAAAAAAGGTTCTAGTCCCGAGTATGTACACATATTGCCTCAGACACCCACAACCGAGTTCGAGCAACATAGAACTAACCATATTTAGATGTCACTGTATGCAAGGTATTTAACTTCAGTTTACACAAATAATGCTAAAAAAGTAATGGAATATTCATTTTGTCTGGTTAGAACTATATCCAACTTCCTTGTACAGATACTTCAGCATATCAATTGTACTGAAAGAACTCTTTCTAGTTCCTCTTTCATTTTTTCTTAAAAAGGAATTCACATAGAGAAACATCATTTTCTTCTACAAAAATATGTCATCCAGAGAAAGAAAGAACTCAAGCTTGCTTCATATCCTAAATGTTAATATAGATGCACATTTATGAATACAGTGATTTATCTAGCATTGTCCATTATAATAAATCGTCATGTCAACATGAATGTTATTTTCAATTGGGAAACAAGAGGTGCTGTAATGTCTTTCACTGTTACAACAAAAACAGTAATAATCAAGTTTATCTTTCTTGAATATGGCCATAGCACAGAAGTTGGTAGAAGCCAAATCCTGTTTAGAAGTATGTCATCTAGTAGACGTCATTAAACTATGTTTGTACTTACTACACTTTTGTGTAAAGT
>NW_019243452.1:32297-34129 GCF_002742605.1 Olea europaea var. sylvestris | reverse complement strand
AGAAGCCAAATCCTGTTTAGAAGTATGTCATCTAGTAGACGTCATTAAACTATGTTTGTACTTACTACACTTTTGTGTAAAGTACATCATGAAATCATACAACTAGAAATACAATCATCAGAAAAAAGAAACAATAGAAAATGATATCGAGCATAATTTGTGCAATTCAAAAGTGAGGCTAATAAGTTGGATTTCAGACCTTCCACAAATCCAGGAGTTTCAGTATCTGGAGGGAAGATAAGGGAGACATGAATGTTGTCTGCTATTATCTCCTGTTGCAAAGCTTCTGCCATACCTCTAAGGCCAAACTTGCTAGCTGAATAAGCTGTATAACCATAAATACCGACCTGAAGAAAATTTATTACCAAATTAAACATTAATTATCTAAAAATGGAAGGAGAAGGAAGATTGCTCAGAGTGAATAAGAAATCAAAATGAAATTAGACTTCTTTGAACATCGAGTTCAATCTTAAATTAATGACTTGATTTTGTGATTCTATTCAGTCTCCAATTTATTGATTATTTGGCCCATGTATTACCATTAGTTATCAGAAAGCATTGCAAGCGTACAAAATGCTCACATTAGCGTAAACAAACCTAGTTGCATTGTTAGTCTTCTACCTACCAAGTATCTTTACTCTCTAAATCCAATGCACGAACATGGATAGACTAATCAAACACAGTTTCTATATTTCAGTCAAATTATTTATGGCTGGTCAGCTGCTCATCAATAAGGTCCTTAGGATTTCATATTCATCCAGTACTCAACAAATCTCATACCAACATAAGAGAAGAAATGCCAAAGGGGAAAACTAATTTTTTTTTATTTTTTTTTTTAAAATCAAATTTAATATTTTCAGCTCGGTAACTAGCAGCAGTAATGAAGCACAATTCAAACTGAACAAATATTGAAGCTAGTGACAAGAAATTCGAACAATAAATGCAAGCATCAGATTTTCAAGATGTAATACTGACAAATGAGAAAACCACCTAAGAATCACAATAGAAAAAGTTTCATACTCAAAAATCCAAATGAAGACTGCAAGTAACAACAGTAAAGCTTAACTGAACACAGACATCCAAACAAATGCACTATATAACTTCATCATTGCAAGAAAGCAGTTCAGCTCTTGTTAGAGAGAGAGAAGCAGAGAGAACTATGGGAGACTGTCATGTTTACATACATCAAAGATATTTTAAAATGCAATTATACAGCTGAAATATCTCTTTGTACCCCCATACTAATGAGAAAAAGCTTCTGGAACTAGAATTCAGCCAAAACAAAAATTTGGACTCAGATCATTGTTCAGAATCACTACACATTTTTTTGTAAGAATATAAATGTAATCATTCAGCTCCAACCTCCACAAAATTGCATACATAAATGCCATGTACTCAATGAATTTGTATTGTAATATTAACTTAAGACTGCAGATTCATTTAAATCCTAAAAAAGCCATTAGAGTTCGAGATACAATGATAACAAGTCTAGAGAAATCCAGTTGCTAATTTCAGAGTTCCACTCAGTTTATTATCTATTTTTTGCTTGAAACTGGTTCACAGCATGCTACAAACCACTCAAGTCCAGTCTATTCTCATATGAAATAGTAATTATATCAATTATTAAACAAATGCCAATATCTTTGGTTCTTGTACGGTCAAACTGAAACGTATTACTTTCCAATTCAAGAAAGCAAATATCAGTTGACCAACCAGCATGCGCTATAGATCGTTACTAAAAAGGAAAGCAGCAGTCTGCCACTCCACAAGAATCAGATCCTGGATTTCATGATAGATCCTACTGAGGTCATGCTGGAAGTATGGATAAGATC
>NW_019243452.1:0-27547 GCF_002742605.1 Olea europaea var. sylvestris | reverse complement strand
CCTCTACCATATATTTTAGAAAATCAGGGCCAAATGTCTTGGAAGTCTTAGCCCTTTTACTACGCCTTGATTCTTCCTCATTTGAAGTTTCATTGGTAATTTCATATGTTCTCTTGTTAGAACTCGTATTTTTTTATCTTTGTAAGGAAAAATATTTTTAAAGAATGTCGCATTCCTTGATTCAATTATGGTCCCTTCGTGTATGTCTTGTATTTCGAATTTGTGTACAAGAAATCGATATGTACTACTATTATTGACATATCCAATAAATATGCAATATATCGTTTTAGGACCGATTTTCACTTGTTTAGGCTTAGGTACCTCAACCTTAGCCAAACACCCCCACAATTTCAAGTATTGGTAGGATGGGGGATGACCTTTCTATAGTTCATATGGTGTCTCTTCCATTTTCTTAAGAGGTATTTTATTAAGAAGATTATTTGCCGTTAAAATAGCCTCTCCCCAAATGTTCTGTGGTAAACCCGAACTTATTCACATGGCATTCATCATTTATTTAAGTGTTCGATTTTTGCATTCTGCAACACCATTTGATTGAGGAGAGTAAGGTGCCGTTGTTTGATGAACAATTCCATGTCCAGAACAAAAGACTTCAAACGATGCCCCATATTCACCTCCTCTATCACTACGAATATTTTTTATTCGTTTTTTAAGTTGTGTTTCAACTTCATCCTTAGGTTTTGAATACATCTAAGGCTTCGTCTTTACTTCTCAAAGAAAGACATAGCAAAACTTTATACAATCATCAATAAATGTCACAAAGTATTTCTTACCACCTTGAGTTTATACAAATTTTAGATCGCATATATCGTTATGGATCAATTCAAGAGGGGTTGTGTTCCTTTGTATTGAATGGAACGGTATTTTAGCCAATTTTGTTTCAACATATATTTCACATTTATGATTAGGATTGATTTTATGCGCTGGACTTAAACTTTGATTCGTTAGTTTGCGCAACGATTTGTAATTCACATGTCCTAATCGACTATGCCACAAACATGAAGACTCAAGCAAGTAAACGAAATTTGTAATTTTATTCATAACGACTTACTTCGGTACAATTGTAAGAACGTTCAACTTGAACATTCCATCACACATGTATCCTTTCCCTGCATATATCTCATTCTTAGACAACACAAATCTATCGGATACAAATACAAGTTTAAAACCATTCTTGTTAAGTAGAGATCCAGACACTAAATTCTTTCTTATATCCGGCACATATAGGACATTGTTGAGGACGAGTTCTTTCTCAGATGTCATCTTCAAAGTGACTTTGTCTTGTCCTTCAACTTTGGAACTTGCAGAATTTCCCATGTATAGCCGTTCCCCATTCAATTCTTGATAATTGGAGAACATCTCCTTGTCCGCACACACATGGCGAGTAGTGTCGGTGTCAATCCACCATTCTCTAGTATTTCCAATCATGTTGCATTCGGACACTACTGCAGATAAACTCATTTCTTGTAGTCCATTGGATAGAGTGTTATTTGCAACCATGTGGGTTTGAGCATTCTTCTTTGGCTTTTGACATTCACTTGAACGATGTCCAGCTTTACCACAGTTGTAACAATTCCCTTTGAACTTCTTAGCCTTTTTGGAACTGTCTCTTTGCGGTGCATAATTAGGAGTCTTTCGTTTCTTGTTTGTTGCCTTTGGTTCCATTTCAACAAAATTTGCACCATCTTGATCAACCAGCCTTCGTTCGATTTTTCGATTGTCCTCTTCAATCCTCAAGCGCACAATCAATTCTTCCAAATTCATTTCCTTGCGTTTGTGCTTGAGGTAATTTTTGAAATCTCTCCACATAGAAGGGAGTTTCTCAATAATGGCAGTCACTTGGAATGATGCACTCAATTCTACTTTCTTGGCGTGGATGTCGTGCAACAAGACTTGAATCTATTGCACTCGGCTAATTACAGTTTTGGAATCCACCATCTTGTAGTCCAAAAATTTGCCAACAATGAACTTCTTTGTTCCGGCATCCTCGGTCTTATACTTTGTCTCCAAAGAATCCCATAATTCCTTGGCTGATTCCTTTGAACTATACACCCCATATAGTGTATTATCTAATGCATTTAGAATATAGTTCTTGCATAGAAAGTCCGAGTGTTTCCATGCATCCAAAGTAATAATCGATTCACGATTATTTTCCCCTTCTTGTACAGCCGATGCAGTTTCTTTTAGAAATTTAGCCAAATTAAGAGTGGTGAGATAAAACAACATCTTTTGTTGCCACCTCTTGAAGTCTACTTTTGCAAATTTTTTCGACTTTTTCCCATGTGGGATAGTAGTATTATGCAACGGTATGGCCCCGGGTGGTACCACATTATTGGAACCATTTTGACTTGACGAAATCTCGATGGTAGTTCATTTCTGTTACACAAACAGAAGTTTAACAAAATGATGATAATATCGGTGGAGGAATAGTACACAAAGCACTATTCAAACAAAGTAATGTTTGTCCACAACCAACCACAAAGACACCAAATTTGTCTTAAGATTGTTGGAAACGACTTATAAAAAGGGCTAAGGGTTGGTTTTGATATATTTGTTTGATCAGTTTTAGCCCGCAAGAGCGTGATCAAAACACAATTTATATGAATGGAAATTTGGACAGAGTTTCGGTATAAAGATTACGCAAAACAAGGATTAAGAAAGAGTAGAAATAGAGACTGATCCAAGGCGAAAACGTTATCTCTTTCCTTAAGACAAAATGCCCTGCTACGGTGCTTATGGTGAATGGTACTTTTCTCCCAAGATACAATGGATTCACAACTTGTCGTAGCAGCACTTCAAATCACAAGAAATCGACGAACTTTTGACAGAATTTCTCCTCTACAAAGGAAATGCTATGAAATTAGAAAGGAGAGAATTGCAAGAGGAGAATGAATGCTCAATGCAATTGATGTACCCAAAATTATGTCTATAGTGTTCTATTTATAGATGTAGAAAGGAAATGAAGTAGTGTCGGCCAAAATATGCGTCATTTCAAAAAAGTTGCAGCACTCGGCCAAAACCTGCATCCTTTCGAAAAGTTGCAACATTTCATTTCTTCCAACTTTGGTCCGCAATTTCTCATTCATCCAGAATTGATTTTGAGATTCCAAATATACCACGACGATCTACTCGAAGAGTATAATAAATTGGTCTATTTACTTTTGTAATTTGACCATCAGATCAAATCCGAATATATGGTCGAAATTGACACGTAGTCACACCTTTTCATTTTCCACTTTTACATACCTTTTCATTTTTCAATTTTTGGTTAATAATTCGAACCAATTCTTACAAATATCAAGCTCAACAAGAACACCAGGACCACAAACAAGACAGTCTTTGTCTCTGACAAACTTCGAAACTTTTGTGTGGATACCTTCAACTCCATTATACCTGTAACAAAATATTACAATTATAAACTTATTGGTTCAACTTCAAATGATAGAAAAAATTTTGATTATTAAAAAACAAAATCAAAATAAGACATGAAAGGCAAACATGTAGCAGATAAGCACAGAACAACTATGCACTCTTCACTAGGCTTGGCTAATTCCATATTTGGGAAGAGAAAAACAAAAGGTGGCAGACTTGACATAATCACTATCTCAGTGTAATCAGTGTGAAGAATTGATGCCGTAAATTTCATAATGGAAAGATCAATGGTGAAACTGAGAACCCATGAAAGAAAGCTGGAATTTTCATGGAGAATAGACACTACATCCATTAACAAAATCAAAAAACTGAAGCAGGCTTACGTTAAGTAATTTGATAATTCCCTGCTGCACCCTGAAATGATCTTCAAGGTTTCCAAAGCACAGGCAACTGAGATAATTGCATTGGTGGATGCTATAGCAGGTATAATATTTTTCACAACTCCCTATAAATGGTAAGAACAAAAATTATTTGTTATTACATGTGTATTCTATGAACAAAATAAAGCACTTAAAGATAGAGCATGCAATAAAAATCAATGACCTGAGTTATATTGGTTATCCTTATGACACACAGTACAATAAAACCGTCACTTGCCAGCAGTAAAAATGTAAAAAATTGACATACATGTTAGAATTATAGTTGTTCAAAATAAATTTAAAAAAAATTGTTGTGGGCTTAACCATGTGGCCGTTCAGGAGGGCCACTTGCACTATAACCATGCGACAGCATGGTTATAGCCCATGCGGTCGCATGGTTATTCGTTTTTCACCGTTTTTCTTTTGAATTTGGTGCCTTTTCAACATAATTTTGCACCATTTCGTGGGAACCCTTCAAAGCCTATAAATATGTGTTTCAATTGCAATAAAAAACACTCTTGAGAAAATTAAGAACCCCAAAATTATTCTCCCAAATTATCACATAATCAATCCTATTTCTATTTTCACTTGTTCTTTGTGAAAGATACACTTTGCTTTTGGTGTTCTTCACACAAATGCTTGTTCAATCCTACAAACTATTTGTCGAAACTCCTCAAAAGCATTGGAAAGGGGGCAAATAACGTTTGAGGATAGCGTTATCATTTTCGTGCTCAAGCCTTTAATCATATCTATATTCTTTTCCTCTTTGGTATTACCAATTTTCTTCTCTTCATTGCTTTAAATTTTCAACAATACATTATCATGCCATGAAATAATAGCATGTTGCAACACATTTGCTCACCTGAGTAATAGAATATGTACTCCTGGAATTCCAAAAAGATCTGCCCTCTTAACAGCCTGTAGATTAGATTGGACAAGTTAAAGTAGACACACACAGAGCGAGAGAGAAGTCTCGATGTTTTCTTGGATATATTAGTACAAAAATACAAGACACAAGTTCACCTCTGAACAAACCCACTGCATATGTTCAGGATTATCTGGATCAAAAGTTTTGCCACTGTTTAACCTTCAAGTGGAACATATAATACGATGAACTAAATGATGCAAAGGGATCCCTAAGAATCACCAACTTGTGAAAGATTTAGTGGATATGCTTACCTCATCCCATTTAATCAAATGGGCATATTCAATACAATGAGCAGCAATTCTAGGAGTTTCCGCAAGAGTACATAAAGGAAATTTTACTTGTGGTGGAAAGAGCCAAATGGTACACTCAAAACATGGTGTAGTTCCTGGCACTACAATCTTGGCATGGCCCTTGAATCCTTCAGTTCCACCATCCACCATAGGCTTTATGGTTTCTTCCAGTGGATTATCATCAGAGTCATATTCTGTTTAAACGTAACAAGAAACACAACACATAGGCTCGTTTAGAGACTTAAGAAAGTTGTGCTCATTTCATGTTCAATATTTATTTTCTAATTGACAGCATAAATATTAAACATAAAAACGAATTGTGTATAATTTCCAAACTATTGGAATATCAATATGAAAGAAGCGTGCATGTCCTTCTGAATGATATTTTATTCTTGTTTGTGTGTTTTACTCAGAGTAAGAGGATTTTGTTTTCAGTCAGGAACTTAGTGAATCCTCCAATTCATCATAAAAACATGTCCAAGTTTCACATAAGAACTTTACTGTAGCTTTATTAGGAGAAAAAGGTAACGGAGCATAGCATCTAGCATCACTGAAAAATTGCATATCTTTAATCTATTGTGTAGATAAGCTTCTTACCGATAAGAATAATTCACTTGTTCTGAATCCAAAATGAAGAAGTATACATCCAGTTAGCCAATTGTACTAAGGACTACCAATCCAAATAGTTAAAAAAAAAATATAAGCATTCAGTAACACCATATACACTCTTGAGCTTGTAATTTACCATATTTGTCAAACATCATGCCTAATAAAACACGGAACATTATGTCCGAAAGTTAAGCAGTTACAGGAACAAAGTTATAAAGCTCAGAATGCTCAATATGAAACCCCAAGAACATATTTAAACTTTCTGTATACTTTTACCTCTTTGGACCTAGTTTCAATTATGTCATGGAAGCTAAGCAGTCATTATTTATTAAACTATGTTCTATATCAACAAGGTTCATATATGATGTAGTGTAAAAGGATCAAGAACTGAATTCGAAAAAGGGCTAAACCCCCTTCATCCAAATCCAAATAATACATATAAATAAATGCATAGTAACTCATCTAAAAACATAAGCTATTAGAGAATGGAGGATTTTATTTACTTATATCTCCATCATGCTCCTTATATTCACAGAGACACATGAAAGTTTCCATAATTGGGCAATAAACTCAAACTTGGGAAGTTTGCCTACTCCAATATTATTTTGAACCACTGCATTCAAATACTTGTATTATTAGAGAGGGGATTTTATTTATTCATATGTATATCTTCAACAAAATGAACAAATAAATTCCAAAAGTTTCATCAGATTAAAAGCATGTATAGGATGTGTTTATATACAGTTTTGAATCATAAAATAGATACAAATGAGTGTTGGATAAGTAGTACTTGTAGGTCCCACGAAATATGTGAATAAAAAGTGATTTGACAATTTTTAAACAATTTATAAACATCCGCCAAACATAAGCTAATAAAAGATGAGGATTCAAGCATAATACTATTGAATGAACATCATCAAAAGCAACAGAAAATCCAAGAGAATAAAACCAAATAATTTCATAAAATAAGTGTCACTAGGCATATATTCATTCATTTCAGATGTTAACAGGACCTTGACACTAGGCACATATTCGTTCATTTCGGATGTCAACCTGACCCAAAAATTATAGACTGATTATACTCTAAAAGTGGAGACAAACCTAGAAAGTCACAAGCCACAACATTTATGTAGCTTCGAGCCTCGATGGAATCAAGACCAAGGACGATTATGCTGAAATCTCTGTAAAAATTCAATGGCTTATCCTCAATGCGACAGAAATGCGACATGATATTCACACCACTAACTCTTTCCATCACTCTTTTTGCAGCAACTTCAGCTTTTGGTTTTCCTACGTCTTCAAGCCTACAGAAAATTACCAACTAAAAACCTTTCAACATTAAGTAAACTTCCTGCTAAAATCCAACTATTTTATGAAAAAGAACTTAACTAAAAATTTCATATTCGTTAGTTTTAAACTCCAAATTAAATTTTGCATTTGGAAGCACGGAATCAAGGATTTGTAAGGGTTGTACTAAGACTTGAGATGCCAAATCTACTAAGGCTTGGGTTGTCAAAATCTGGTTCAAGACCAGCTTTTTAAAGGTTGACAGTTACGTAAGAATATTTTTAAACTCGTGGATTTATTCTGCCTGTCTAACACTCAATTTTGTTAGGTTAACAAATGTTGACCTCGAAAATTGGACCTTCCACGTGGTCAAAAGATAGCTACTCCACGTATTTCTTTCTGCGCACAATCAACGCACAGTCAGACGCACACGGTCGGGACCAGCGGGGGTGGTGGCGATCGTATACACTCTAACGGTAAAGTCAGGTTTAGGTGGTCGGAACGGTACCCAGTGGTTGTGACAAATAATAATAAGAGGGAGGAGAAAATATATAAACTTGTTATGGAGTGTTATGTCGTAGGAGTTTCATTACCTTTGCCTCTTGCCAAACTTTGGGTATTTATAGGTGAGATGGGCCGTTGGATGTAGGACACGTGTATACATCTGACGGTATGAGGCGTCCGCTCATAGGCGTCAATTAGCTGCGTCTGTAGCATGGGCGGATAGCTTGTTTCTCCTGAGTTGAATTGACATAAAGTTGATAAGTCACATCAACTAGTCTCATGGAGACGTCAAATCAATTTAAACCTTAGGTGCAGAGAGGATCTTGGCACAAATCTCTTTCTGAAATTGACGACGAATCTTTTGACAGAGGTCCACTTGGCCTCGGCCTCGGAGGCGAGGAGTTTCGAACAGTTCAGCAGGATCGCCTATACACAGCAGTGTGCTACTAGTTTGTTGACATTTGGTGATATCACTTCGGAAACACTTCGGACGATGTCTATTAGGTCGGAATGTGTGGTGGTGGGCATCCTGAGGCGGTTCAGATAGGGGCGTAACAGTGGTCCCCCCAAGTCCAAGTATGAATATTTATATCCTGGGTGAACTTGCTTTCCTAACCAGATGTATATGTCTCGGTACTGGGGACCGCGACTCGTGGGAGCTTGGGGGTCGATCTTTTGCAGTAATCGAAGCCATGATCTTAGGACCGAGGCGATGACCCAGAGGGGACTCGCGTTAGGCGCGTGTAAGCTATGCGAAGTTGAGTGAGGAACTCATCTGCTACCGATGCACTGACCCACTTGGGACGATGCGCTGGTAGATGGCTAAAACTTTGTGAAGCTTAGGAGGGAACACACATTCTAAGGCGATGACCCACAGGGGACTTCGCGTCGGGTGCGTCGAAGCTTTGTAAAGTTGAGGAGATCATCTGCCACCGGTGCGCTGACCCACATGGGCCGATGAGTTGTTAGATGGCTAAAACTTCGTAAAGTTTGGGAGGGAACGCACCTTCCAAAGCGATGATCCACAGGGGACTTCGCGTCAGGTGCGTCCAAGCTTTGTAAAGTTGAGTGAGGAGCTCGATCCGAGGCGATTCAAACGTCAAATGATTTGACAACTGTTGCGTATTTCTAAGGTGACAGTTGGGTGCCATGCCCATTCTCCTAAAAGGCTGCTGCGGCTACTCATTATTATTGACGGCTGGTGGTGATCGAGGTGACACGTTTTAAGCGAGCATGAAGGTCACAGCGACATCTTGGGCGTAGATCAAATCTGGCATTTCATTTCTACGGCCTAGATTCAAGATGCGATGAACGGTTTAGATTGATCGCATTTGAATTCAACAGTAGAGATCGGATGGGTCTTTCTATAAAAGGCAGACTTTGAGCTTTTCTCAAGCTTTCTACCATTACGAAACAAACACAATATTTTGCTCTCAGGTTATCTGCAATTTTCGACATTTTCTAAGCAATTCCAGCGAGAAAATTGAACTTCCGACGAGAAACACCAATATCCGGGGACCTTGCATTATTCCCGGCTAGGAAAACCTTCAAACTCGTAAGTTTCAGTACCTTTTAGGATTTTTAAATTTTGAAAAAATGGCCTCTGATGAGAGTTCTGGTTCGGGGAGGGGGTTAGAACTAGTGAGGATGGACGAGCCCATTATGGCGACCTCCTCAGAAATAGTCGAGGCAATAATAGGGGGAAAAATATATGGAAGCGACCGGATAGCCCAACAGATACTTCTGTGCACTGGGGGCATCGGACTACCCATCTAAACTGAGAGAGGCCGACCTGGGGAGACTTAGGATAGAGTATAGGATCCCTGATAGTATAGATTTGATCCTCCCCGGGACCGAAGAGAGGGCCTACTACCCTAGGCCGGGTTTTGTGGCCATTAGCGAGGCGATCCTTAGGGCCGGACTTAGGCTGCCAATTCACCCATTCTTTAGGATGGTGCTTAGATCATATGGGCTAGCCTCGACGCAACTCAATCCAAACTCCTGGAGCCAAACAGTGGGCTCCTGGATGTTGTGGAAAGAGGCGTCATTAGGGGTGGAGATGCCCCTCTCCGTCTTCCAGACTCTTTATATACCTAAGGTAACTGCTGGGGGGGATAAGACTCGGGGGTGGTACTATCTTACTTCGTGGGGTTCCCACACTCCATTCGTGCTTGATCTGTCGAGTTTTATCAAAGAATGGAAGAGCTCATGGTGCTGGGCCGCAGGGCGATGAGACATGATGGAGGGGGACCCCCTGGCGCCTCTTACGGTCCCGACGAAGTATTCAACACTTAGTGAGTATAGTAGTTGTTTTTCTTTATATTTTTCTTCGGTTCGAATCGTGCCTAATATTTGCATTTCCTTTGTAGGTGCTCTTCCTCGGTGCGAGCTGTCATTCGAGGACTTCGAAACCATCTGCATAATTTATCAGCTGCCTCAAAAGAAGAGGTCTTACCATAAGCTGATCCGAAAGAACATTCACTTCATTACCCACGACCTGATGGCATCCCAAGGTAACTGGACCGAAGTATTTACTCTTCATTCCGAACTCTCAACACTTGTACTAATTCATAATTCGTTCTTTGCAGACAACTTTAATAAGAAAATGCCCATGCGCCTCGACTTTAAGACCATCCAGAAGATGATGGCAGAGGCACGGGCATTGAAGGCCTCCTCTTCCTACAAAAAGCAAATGGAGGATCTGGTGGACGCCAGTAAGAGACTTCAGCCTCCAATGAAGGAGGAGGTACCGAAGGACCTGGAGGCTAACCTTCGGAGGAAGAGCAAGAAGAGCACCGCCCCTCCAAAATGCCCATCTGTGGCAAGGCCACCCTCTGCTCTGAAGCAAACCACAATTCCAATCGAGGTGGCCATTCCGGAGAAGAGGCCTGCTCCATCTGAGACTGCCACTGCCCCGGCTACAACACCACTTGCTGCTGTGCCAATTGCTCAAGTGCGGGGCGGCAGAAGAGGAAAAGGCCCCGTCCCTCTAAGGAAGTCGACTTTTTGGGCACAAATCCGGAGGAGCCGATGAGAGAAGTGTTGGAGGCCCTTCCTGCAGAAACAGCTGCAGTGGCGATGGTCCACAACAAATATTGGACCGAGGAGTGGAAGGACCACACCACCTTGTGCACAGCTGAGGACTTGGTGGCTGCAAATAGCGCCTGCGTTGCTCGGGTCCTTAGCACAAGCATTCAACTTGAGGGCCTGGTGAAGGATCTGAACTCCAAGAGGGAGGACCTCGCTAAGCGCCTCGAGGAAGCAATGCACTATAGGGATGCCGTGCGAGATGCCCAGGCCAAGGCCACGCAGGCGGAGGAGGGAAAGAAAGAGGCCGAGGCCCAGCTAACTGCTGCCAAAGCAGAAGTGGAACGGCTGAAGAAGGAGTTATATGAGGTGGAGTGCCAAGTGGCTACTGTGATTCGGCGACTTGATCATGTCAACGAGCACCACAAGCTCGCCACCGAGGCTCTGGAGGCCTCAAACAAAGAGAAGGCAGAGCTGAGGCAAAAGGCGGAGCTGAGGTAGAAAGCAGAGGCTCAGTCAGAGGAGATTGCCTCTTTGAATGAGGAGTTGAAGTTTGCAGGGGAGGTAGCAATTCAGAACTTCATCAACCACTTTGAAGACCATCCCCTGTATGACGACTTCGCCAATTTCTGGGCCTCTTGGAGTGCCCAAAGCTTGTTGGGTCGACTAAAAGAGGTACATCGCACTTTGGACATCTCCTCGTTGGAGGCAGAGTTCGGGGGACCAACTGGAGGTCGGCCTGACAAGCTTGCTGAGGAGGCTCCGGAGGCCCCAGAAGCAATCGATGCAGAAGTCCCTCTAGTAGAATAGGGCCATCTTTTGTAATGGCTTCGGCCTTCTTGTACTTCAATTCATTAAATGAAATGAAATTTTTTGCTAAGTATTTTTGCTTCTGCTTTTTTACCTTTTGGATCTGTTTATACTTGTATGAATGACAAACATCAAACAAAGCGTCTCGTAACTATAACCAGTTAATAATTGAGGTTCAG
This sequence comes from Olea europaea var. sylvestris, assembly GCF_002742605.1. Lineage (NCBI taxonomy): Eukaryota > Viridiplantae > Streptophyta > Magnoliopsida > Lamiales > Oleaceae > Olea > Olea europaea. The sequence continues at coordinate 16,104 of NW_019243452.1, read as the reverse complement.
ACCACTCAAGTTAATATAAGTTGAACCACTTAAGCGAACATGAAGCGACTCTTAACGTTACAGTTAACAATTTGAGATCGGACCACTTAAGTTAATATGAAGCGAACCACTTAAGCAAACATGAAGAGTCGCTTAGCACTAATCAGTCAATAATTGAAGATCAGATCACTTAAGTAAACATATCGAAGGACTGAGGAAATTATTTACTAACCCATGTGGCACAGAACCGAAGTTTCACTACTTGAGATAAATTACACCGCACTTTACCAAGGTAATTCATGCACTTAGTAAGCTAGGTGACTTACAACTGAGACCATATCAGAACAATCGATTCATTTGACCATATTGAGATCAGATCGAAACAAAGGCTCATCATTGATAGTACTTCCTCAAGTGTTCGATGTTCCACTGATGAGGCTCATCATTGATAGTCTTTCCTGCCATGTTTTCAATTTCGAAAGTACCAGGTCAGGATTCCCTACGGATGCGGTAAGGGCCCTCCCAGTTCGGGCCAAATACTCCTGACCCGGTTGGTTTTGAAGATTGGAAGACCCTTCTAAGGACGAGATCGCCCAGGCGAAGTGTTCTGCTTCTGACCTTGGAGTTATAATAACGGGTCATCTTTCGATGATACTTTGCCAAGTTCACTTGGGAGGCATCCCTCTTCTCCTCAAGGAGGTGCAGTTCGCTTATTCGAGTTTCGTCGTTGCTGATCTCATTAAACTGTATCCTACGATGTGATGGGACCCCGACCTCGATCGGGCTCATGGCCTCGGCTCCGTAGGTCATGAAAAATGGCTTTTCACCTGTTGCAGTTCGGCTAGAAGTCCTGATAGCCCAGAGGACGTGGGGGAGTTCATCAACCTAGGCCCCCTTTGAGGTGTCAAGCTTCCTTTTCAAGGTGTGCTTGATAGTCTTGTTCATTGCTTCAACTTGCCCATTTGCTTGGGGGTGATGAGGTGTTGAGAAGTCCTTCTTTATGCCTAGTTCGTCGCATAAGTCTCGCATCTTCCTATTGTCAAACTGTCTTCCATTGTCAGACACTAAGGAGTGGGGAATGCCGAACCAACAAATGATGTTCTTCCAGACGAATTTGATAGTATTCGCCTCGATGATCCTGGCAAGGGGTTCTGCCTCGACCCACTTAGTGAAGTAGTCAATGGCAAAAGTTGCACTTCCTCTTCCTTTTGGGAGTGGACCAATGAAGTCAATCCCTCACTTGGCGAATGGCCAAGGGCTGGTTACTACGGAGAGGCCCTGACTAGGCTATCTTTGTATGTTCGAGAAGCGCTCGCACTTGTCACATTTCTGGACAAATTGGCAAGTATCCCTTTTCAGGGTCGGCCAAAAGTAGCCTTGACGAAAAACCTTGTGTGCCAGAGCTGTTCCTTCGGAGTGATTCCCGCAGAGTCCCTCATGGATTTCCCTGAGTATGTATGTGGCCTCTTCGCCTCCCACGCATCGAAGAAACGGCGAGGCGAAGCCTCTCTTGTAAAGAGTATTTTCTTGCAGGACGAAGTGTGCAACCCTTCTTCTTAACTTCCTCGCCTCGCTTCCAGAAGCAGGCAGTGTTTGATCCTTCAGGTAGGCGATAATAGGCTGCATCCACAATGGGGTACCTTCTATCCATAGTATCTCTTCACCTCCGGAGGTGGAGGGATTTGATAAGTGCTCAATAGGGATGACCTTTAGCAGCTTTGAATCCTTGCTGCTGGCCAATTTTGAAAGGGCATCAGCATGTACATGCTCTAGACGGTGGACTTGAGTCAGTTTAAACCTTTCAAAATGAGGAACTACGTCCAGAACCAACTTCAAGTACGCAATCATGCTACCATCTTTGGCTGCAAAGTTTCCATTGACCTGGTTCACTATAAGTTGGGAGTCACTGCTCGCCAGGAGCCTTCTGACCCACATCTCCTTAGCAAGTCTAAGACCTGCCAGAAGGGCCTCGTATTCAGCAGCGTTGTTTGAGGCTTTGAAGCCGAACCTTACTGCACAATTTAGCCTGTCGCCTTCCGGGCTTTCCAGTACCATCCCTGCCCCTGAGCCAGTCTCTCCTGATGACCCATCTACGAACAGTTTGCATGTGGGGGGCTCGGTTGGTTTCATTATCGCCTCCATTTCTGGGGTTTTGGCAAACTCAACCATAAAATTAGCAAGGGCTTAGCCCTTGATGGCGTGTCGAGGTCGGAACGTTAGATCGAACTCACTGAGCTCGATTGTCCATTTTAGCAGGCATCCTGATGCGTCTGTTTTCTGCATTACCTGCTTCAACGGGAAGTTGGTGAGAACTAGAATTGAGTGGGCCTGGAAGTACGGCCTCAATTTTCTTGAGGTTGTGATAAGGGCGAGCGCCAGTTTCTCCTTGTCTGGGTAGCGTGTTTCAGCTGGGAGGAGTGCTTTGCTGACGTAATACACTGGCAACTGGCGCTCACTTTCTTCCCTGACTAGGGCATCGCTGACCGCCACGTCCGAAACTGCTAAGTACAGTAGTAGTGACTCATCTGATTGAGGTTTCGACAAGAGAGGCGCCTCTCCGAGGTGCTTTTTCAGCGCCTGGAAGGCTTCTTCACACTCCGAAATCCATTGGAATTTCTTTCCTTGTTTCAGTACATTGAAGAAAGGTAAGCTTTTATCTGTGGCCCTGGAGATGAAGCGATTGAGTACGGCTATCCGACCATTGAGGCTTTGGACGTCCTTTGGTTTCTGAGGTGACCGCATCTCTAGCAAGGCCATTATTTTCACTGAATTTGCTTCAATTTCTCTTTGATGAACAATATACCCCAAGAACTGACCCAATGCCACTCTAAAGGTGCACTTGAGGGGATTTAATTTTATATTATACTTCCTAAGTATCTGAAAAGTTTGGTCGATGTGGCTTACGTGTTCGACTGCCTGAGGCTTTTGACTAGCATGTCATCCACGTAGACCTCCATGATTTTGCCAATGAGTTCAGCAAACATCATGTTGACCAACCTTGATATGTAGCTCCGACATTCTTCAATCCGAAGGGCATGACTTTGTAGCAATACAGACCTCTGTCCATTATGAACGATGTAGCCTCCTCATCAGGTCGGAATATGGGTATCTGGTTATACCCTGAGTATGCACCATGAAGCTCAGTAGTTCATGTCCAGCAGTAGAATCCACAAGTTGATATATTCTTGGAAGTGGGAAACTGTCTTTAGAGCATGCCTTATTGAAGTTTGTGAAGTCTACGCATACCTTCCACTTTCCGCTGGGCTTACCAGGACCGAGTTGGATATCCACTTCGGGTATATGGTCTCCCTTATAAAACCACTGCGGCTAAGTTTGTTTACTTCGTCTTTCAATGCCTTGTACCTTTTCAGATTGAGGGCACGCCTCTTTTGTCTATGGGGGAATAGGAGGGGTTGATGTTAAGGTGATGGCAACTGATCCTAGGATCTATTCCCACCATATCTTCATACTTCCATGCGAGGACATCCAAGTTCCTTTTCAGGAAGCATATCATCTCTACTTTTACTTCAGGGGACAATGACTTTCCTATACGCAAGACCTGACTCGGGTCTTCTGGGTTGGCGGGGAAAGTCTCCAATTTTTCCATTGGGGTCGCATTTGGTTCAGAGTCAATTATTCGAGGATCTAACTCATCGAGAGGGTGTCCTTATTCAAGGGCCTCTTCCATGTCAACGTCTTCCTCTTGTTTAGAGGTATGCCCTTGTTCAGGGGCGTCGAGCATTTTCACGTCCGTACTAACTTTAGTAGGAACCTTAGATAGGATTACATTAACAGTTCGGGGCTCGAACTTTCGCAGCGAGTTTAAGTAGCATGCTCTAGAGCCCATCTGATCGCCTCGGACCGTAGCAATCCCATGTTCAGTTGGAAACATCATGCACAAGTAGTGGATGGATGTGACAGCCCAAAGATCTTTCAAAGCGGGTCTTCCCAATACTCCATGATAAGTCGATATGTGATCTACCAGCAAAAATTTTATGAAGTGTTGGGCCACTAGCGGTGCTGAACCCATCTCGATAGGCAGAGTGATCCGCCCTCGTAGGACGATGTTGTCCCCAATGAATCCGAATAATGGGTCGGTCATGGGGATCAACCCATGTTCAATTTGCATTTTGTCAAAAGTGGAGCCGAACAATATGTTCACGGAACTGCCATTGTTGACGAGCATGAGTTTCAATCCGTTTCTAGCCACTACGGCTTTTACAACCAATGCATCACAATGGGGGTGGTGAATCCCCTTTGTGTCTTCCTGGGAGAAGGTGATTGGGGCCATCCTGTCGGCTGCTTGTGACTTGTTGACAATGTAAGTGATCATTGGAGGGTCATTTGATTCCCTTGTATAATTTCTTTGGGCATTCCTGGTGTTGCCACCGATGTGGGGTCCCCCAATGATGGTATCGATTTCCCTGATGACTTGGCTCCCAGAAAGTGGGGCCTGGTTTCTCTGTCTAGATTGACCTCGATCCCTTGATTCTCTTCTCCGAGGTGATTGTTCTCTGTGCCCTCTCTCCCCTGCTCAGGGAGGCGGATCTGGGAGGATATTCGTTCCTGCTGGAAGTGTGTGGGTTGCTTCGATCAGGGCGTCATTGGCGTCTCGGCACTCACTAGTGTCGTGCCCATAGAGTTGATGGAAAGTACAAAACCTCGCCCCTTCCAAGGGTCTGTTTGACCTTTTCTTCTTCTTTTCTTGTTATTAGCTCTTCCAGATGGTCTCGCTTCGGTAGGGGCATTCTCATATGTCAACACTGGTACTGCATTCAATGTGGCGGAAGCCAGGACTTGTCCGGACGTGGGAGCTATTGTATGACCTGCTTTGGTCCATTGCTGAGTAACAAGGTGTGCCACAGGTCCTCGACCTACCTGCCTCTGAGGTAGAGGGAGTCCCTGCGTGGCATGGTTGCGATGATCAATCATTTCTTCACTCACAATTTTCACTCTCATCATTTCCATCAGTTCGTCATATGTGGAGGGATTCTTGCTGCGCACGTCCCTCCAGAATAAAGTGTTCATGTTGAGCCCGCCTTTCAGAGCTGAAAGGGCTTCTCTGTCAGTGACCTGTTTGCAGTAGGTGATTTCGTCTGTAAATTTGGCGAGATAGCTTTTCAGCGTCTTCCCAGGGGCCTGCCTCATATCCTACAGGCGTTGCACTTGTGCCTCTCCTTCTCTGCGTGAGAGGTATTGGTTCAAAAATGCTTTTTTCAAATCTGGTCAACTTCTAATGCTTAGGGAAGGAAGCCTGCTGTACCACACTTCGACGGCTCCGCCTAGTGTTAAATGGAAGGCTCTGCATTTCAAAGCAAGCGAGGCTCCCATGAGGCTCATTTGTGTCATGTATTTGGTGAGGTGCTTCTCCAGGTCCCCATTTCCTTCATACTTGGGGATCTTAGGGGGCATGAAATTTGTAGGCATTGGGAAGTTTCGGATCTCCCTTGAGAAAGGGAAGTTATCATCATCATCGTCAATCTCATAAGATCGACAGGGCCCATCTGACCCTTCATCATCTTGAATGTTCTTGAGAGGTGGAGGTGCTTATCCTCGATTTCTCCAATCGACTAGGTTCCTCCTGTCCCTCCTATTTCTAGAAGGAGGAGGAACATGCTCTTGTTCCTGATCTGGACGAACTGATCTTCTTATCGGACAGACCCTATTGCTAGGATCCTCTCCTATCCGATCGAAGACGCTTGCCGACCTTTGTTCCCCGTATTCTTGAGGAAAATTATCCCCCAGGTGTGGTTCTGATGGCTGGCTCCCTTGCACATAAGATGTGGCTTCGGTGTTCATCTTTCTTTCGAGGGGGCGTTCTGTGTGCCAGCTCATGTGGCCTCGGGAGTGAGATACAGGGGCTTCCTGCACTGGATAAGATCCTTGGGGCATTTGATAGCCCTGATGACCCTGGGCTGGCATGAGGAATTCATGCATTGCCATATTCTGAGTTGCGATATCTCTCATACCCGCAGCTATTTGAATCATTTCTTTAGTGAGCATGGCTGTTCTTTTACCTCGATGACGTCGGTGATGTGGTCTCTGATGAGTAACATTGTTATGGAGTACCTCTTCTTCAGAGGCTTCTCTCATGGGGTTGTCGTCTTTATGGCTATAGTTCATCCTATCTCTTTTTTCAAGGATGGTGCAAACTTGGATTGTCACTTGAATTTGTTCTTTTTCAAGAACGTGCCCTTTTCAGGGTTAGTCGATAGTTTTTCAGTAACTTCTTCGGTGGAGAATGCAGAACTTTGTACGAGAAATGTTTCCCACAGACGGTGCCAATCTGTTGACCTCGAAAATTGGACCTTCCACGTGGCCAACCGATAGCTACTCCACGTATTCCTCCCTGTGTACAATCAACGCACGGTCAGACGCACACGACCGGGACCAACGGGGGCGGCGGCGGCCATATACACTCCGACGGTCAAGTCAGGTTTGGATGGTCGGAACAGTACCCAGGGGTTGTGACAAATAATAATAAGGGGGAGGAGAAAATATATAAACTTGCTATGGAGTGCTATGTCGTAGGAGTTTCATTACCTTTGCCTCTTGCCAAATCTTGGGTATTTATAGGTGAGATGGGCCGTTGAATGTGGGACACGTGTATACATCTGACGGTATGAGGCGTCCGCTCATAGGCATCAATCAGCCGTGTAGAGTGGGTGGACAGCTTGTTTCTCCTGAGTTGAATTAACATAAAATTGATAAGTCACATCAACTAGTCTCATGGAGATATCAAATCAATTTAAACCTTAGGTGCAGAGAGGATCTTGACACAAATCTCTTTCTGAAATTGGCAACAGATCTTCTGACAGGGGTCCACTTGGCCTCGGCCTCGGAGGCGAGGAGTTTCGATCAGTTCAGCAGGATCGCTTATACATAGCAGTGTGCTACTAGGTTGTTGACATTTGGTGATATTACTTCGGAAACACTTCGGACGGGTGTCTATCAGGTCGGAATGTGTGGTGGTGGGCGTCCCGAGGCGATTCAGATAGGGGCGTAACAACAAGTGTCAAAATAGCGCAAATCAATAATGATGTTCAAGATGGCCTTTATTTCTGGCAAATGGCTCATTCAAGCTAGCTAGAGAAAATAAAAGATCCGAGCTTGAACATATTTCTTGCATGTTTGTGATTGTTGATAAAACATATCAGAACAAGTTCAAACGACCTAAACCTTAGCTCAAGTTGGCTAATTGACATCCCTGACTCACAATGGAATTGGACGGGGTAGAATAATGTTGAATAGATTTTTGAAGAGTGACATTACACATACATCAGGGTGTTCATCATGGTGTCCACCCCCCTCACATGGAGGGGAGCCTACTTCAAATAAAATATAATCTAACCAAATTAGGTCCCCCTCTATGTGAGGGGAGAAGACATCATTATAGACACTGCATTATATACGGGTAGCATATTTCTTTCTTGAATTCCAAGTTGAAAGGTTGATCCACGCTGGCAAATGTCTTCACGAATTGATAATATCTTTGTTCCAACTCCCAAAATTCAAGCAAATAGACGTGTGAATATAAAAGTAAGGATTCGTTAGTTAAACCCTATTATACCCTTTTGAATGTCATCATCACCCAATAGCCTATCCGAATTATATGTGCATCCAATAAATGAGCAAATAACCATCTTTACTATTAAAGATGATCACCAAAATATCCAACAGTGAAAATCCATAACTCCAATCTAAGCACCATTATTGAACAAAGGATAAAGTCAACATGTACCCCTTAATCACCCTATAAACTTCAACAATATTCTCCATCACACCTTTCATACATTACACCTAGATGCATTCCAATTAACATATTTGGTCATGTTTTCGTGCGTTCACGCATCGAGCACATAATTAGCATTAAGATTAACCTGAATAGAAACTGGCGATTAAGATTGGTTACTTCAATGCGATCCATATCAAAGACGTCGAGGTTTCGAAATCCCGATAAAGCCAAGTCTTTCAACAATTCGCATCCAAGCCTACCTGCGCCTACCAAAACTTTGGCATACTTCTTTATGTCATCTCTCAGCTAAACTCATAAACATAAACGATAGTTAGATAGATCTTTTGATAGTGAAAATATGAATGCACTATGTGTTAGTGGAAAATACTAGGGGTGAACGCAGTTCGATTTGGATGGTTTGTACTATATTTTCAATTTAGACCATTTTTAGTGGTTTGAAATTTTCTCAAACCAAACCATTTTATTTTTCAAACCAAATCATAATTTGCAGTTTGGTTAGATTTTAATCCACAGTTTACCTTTAGACATTATAATAATGTATTGAACATAGTTAAATATAAGTGTAAACGAGAACTAATAATGTTAAATGTTAAATTACATTCATATTTACTATGGAACACATGAATAAATTATTTTCAAAATTGATTGCTAAAAAATGTTAATAAAACAAATGCATCTTTCTTCATTTTTATTTATCTTTTCTTGTTTGACAATCATATTGTTATATAGCAGTTGGTAAATGTAGAGTTACATTCTATTATTATAGTTTAGTTAAAATTCTTTTTCGTTTTGCTAGTAAGATGTAAAGTAAAAGGTAGTAGTACTAGTTAGAGAACTTTAACATTTTTCATACAATCAATATGCTTCGTCATTCGTTCTTTTCTAATAAAAAAAAAATTCATTAATTATCTAGACAAACAAACAATCATTTTTCTATCTAAACCACAACTCACAAGTGTATAATAAGTTCAAAAAAACAAATAAAAGAAAGAACAATGGAAAATGGTCATAATAAAATCTAAGACTTATCAAAAGAGAAAAGAGAAAGAGGTGATTCAGGTAGATATTATTAGACTAACAAGTAAAGGCGATTGACGATTCGTTCAGCGATGGTAGACAAGCATCAAATGTTGGGGAAATTAGAATTTATGTTATGGTTTCTGAAACTTTGGACCTCATTTACTGATGTAGTTTTGTTAAAATATGATTTGGATTGTTGAAAATATATGTTTTTTTTTTCATTTAATATGATTTTGGAATAATTTTAGTATAGTTTAGATATCAGGTGAGGACATGTGTTGTGAATCTATTAAATCATATGTCAATAATGATGAACATAATTTACTTTCTATGATTATTTCAATAGGCCGTTGTAATTTGTATTGTTAAATTGGTATTTTTTTAAAGTAAAAACTGTAAAATTTTTAAGTTAATGAAATTAATTTTTTAATTTAATAATTTAAAAAAGCTTCGATTTGGCTTTGTGCGGTTTTTGAAAATCAAAATTTAAACCAAACCATTTTGAAACGGTTTGGTTTGGTTTGAGAAAAAAGAAACTATGGGTCCACGTGAACCCGAATCAACGATTTCGATTCGATATGCAATTTCGTGATTTTTTTGTGCAGCCCTAGAAAATACACAATGGAGGGTGTTTTTGTCATTATTTGGGAAGAATGTATTATAGTATAATGATTGATGTTGAAATGTGTGATTAAAAAAGAAGAAAAAGATTCATGTGTGTAATATTATTTTAATGAAAAATGTGTGATTAAAAATGAGTCCCGTAGAAAAAATAACGAGAAACGATGGGAGAAAATACAAACAAGGCTATGAAGAGAAAAAAAAAAAAACTCGACACAAGTGGAGAGAGAGAAATACTTCTGGACTGGGCTCAAAGTCAGGCCGACAAGGCGGCCAGGCCGGAGGAGGAACTTGTCCAGGTCTCTTGATCTGCTGGGTGGCGCCGCTGCCATCGTTGTCGGAGAGTGTATCCGGGGTGCGAACTTATTTGAGGAGTATTAGGCGGTAGATTAGAATTTACGCATGGGGTGCGAATGAAATTAACTTGCGCACTTAATCAATTAAAATTCCACATCGGCACACAATGTTTTTAAAAATGATGTAATTGACCATTACAATTTCATTTATTGCACGTAGGTATATATAGTTCGAATTTTCCTTCAAAACTTACAAACTATAATCTCTAATAAGCAATTCCCATAGTTTTCATCTACATTCTCATGACAAGAAATGCTCAACTAACCTATAAAGCACCTTTTTAATCCCTAACCTTTAAGTTACTTATTTTATTCAGACATGATTTTTAAATTACTATTTTTAATTACAAAACTTGAGTAAATCTTTACATACACAAAAGGAATTCATCTTTACTCTTTGATTCAATATGCAAAACTGCCAACAAAATTCTATCCACAATTGTTCAATTCTATTTCTAACTTTGCCCCTAAAACTGGAATTTCATCCGTGCAATAAATAAAAAATGTAACAAGATTTCAGATATCCCTACAATCAGATGATCCTTGCTCTGATTGATACTTGCACAGATGATCTTGCACAATATGACTTGTACACTTCCCTGTAAATGATCATACCGCCTGAGCATGAAATGTTGAAGAATTCGTACTTTTCTTGGAGTTGTGCTTTAGCAAGAGGACATAGAGTAGCTCGTTCCATGCATCAGGGACTCCAGGAAGACACCAGTGGCTGCAATCCTGTCTATGGAGGGGAGCAGGACCAACTTTTGGACCCAAGTAATATAAAGAAGAATGCCCGTCCTTTCTTCTTGCTGACATATGAGTTACATTTAGTGTTCTCAAATCTAATTCTTTCCGTTGACTTGACATAACATCGGCGAATATGCTATATTGAGCCCAAGTGTGGGATGGCACAAATGAAGAACCGAACTCTGGAAGCGTCTCCAAGTGACAGGTTCCTCCAGATTTCCAATCTCCACCCCTGAAAAATTTGTCAAACAAAATAAATCCAAGTGCATTTCTGATTTGTTTTGTTTAATTTTGCTCTTGTAATGAAAACTAGGGCTTGATATCTAAGTAAAATTTTTAACATTTATGGGCTTAAGGGCTACAACCTACAGCTACTTCTCTGTATCAACCAATCTCGTATTCCAATATTAAATCAATGAAATGAAATGAATTGAACTCTTTGATACTTCCCAAGCCAATTCCGATATTTTAACCCGTTAAGCACATGTGATAGTAAAGGTGGGAGAAAAGCTCGAGTGAAACCTGAAATGTACAGGAGCATATGTCCGAAAGAAGACCTGTGTCTTGGTGGTATTCACTTTTCTATGTATCCATTCTACCACTGTTTCTAAGGACTTTTGGTATGCACTCTCAACTCTCATCTCCATCTTCACCTCTGATCCTTCTTGGAAGTAACAACCCCTGGGAATACATTCATATATCTTAAAATTAGCAACTTCAAAATTGTACATGAAAAAAAACATAATGACATTATTGCCTCTTTCTACAGAACATTCAAGTATATATTGATCTTCATCTAGACCACTTGAATTGTCTTTCTTTTCATCAGAGTATGTTTTTTGGGTGCGTATGTGTGTTGTGATGGGTGGACGGGTTTTAATCTAAACTCTACACCTAAATTAGGCAAAACTCAAAATTCAAAGAGGATACACAAAGCAAATATCAGATGAGAGGAACTTAAGCAAAATTACCCTCTTATGGTCTTCTCGTAATTCCACCAATGTCCTGTGTTGAAAACGAGCACATCAGCATCTTTCCATTTCATAGAAGTCCAATCCATTTGATCTAGTTTTAGAGTTGTTTTTATCTTGGATGAAACTTTGGCAGGAGGCCGGCTTTGCAATACAAGAAATGGTGCCCTGTAGTATTCCACGGTGCAATTATATTCCATAAACTTGAATACCAAGAATCCTTTATGCTTTGTAATCGGGTTTCCATTTACTTCGTAGATTGAGTCTTTGTTCAAAATAGCCGAAGACAGCATGCAGAGAAGGGACTCCCATTGGTTTCTCCCAATTGAGTCTCCCACGAACACTAGACGTTTATTTCGAAGTTTTTCGAGCATAATCTTCCCATCAAATCTGTTTTATAAGCATGGAGAAAAAGTTAACCGACTTACTTCTCTCTAATTTTGTCAACTGCATATTTGGTACCAAAACATGCCAACAATCCTACTGACATAATTGGTCGTCGATATTTATCATATGAGATCCTTCTGAACAAGCTAAGAATGCCTAGAATGCATATTTAGAATGTATTTTCAAAAATTTAATCCGGGAAAATAAAATGCAAATTTGAGGACGGTAGTGCAATTGATCCTTTAAGAAAATTCATGTTTCAGAATTAATCAGAATTGGTCCTTCAAACACTTAATACATCAGTAACAAATACTGAGAGAAAAATTAATGAGAAAAGGAAAATACACATATCCATAGATAGATGGAAAATCATTTTCAAACAAATTTTTTGAAAAGGTAGCTCATGCCTTGAAATTTGTCAGCTACACACGTCCCTTTCATTTCCTCTTTCATATGTCACTCCTGGACGAAGCAAAAAACCTCATTCTTTTGGATCCAAAAATGATGGAATGGTTTTTGAATCAAGGATTTTTTCCATTTCTATAACAAGTTGGGATTATTTAGCTACTATGTCCAAGAAAACATGCTACCATGTGAAAAAGAACAGCAACCACGAAAAGAAAAGCCAAGTATACAGCATAAACTATTATAATATAGAACTCTTACAAGTATTGGAAGTTACCAGTAGAGCAACGTGCACACAAAGATAATTTCATAACTTAGCCTACTGAATCAAACTACAAAGCAACACTATCAAGTCTTACGAATATAAATTTTATGTTTATTCAAGAAATTATCAAAAACATCAAATTCCTATCCTGTCAATTCAAGTACACAGTATTTTAATTGAAGGATATAGAAAATTCTTTGGGAACCTGGGCAAATTGCAATCTTTGGGCTGCCACCTCCACTTGGTGTAGAAAAAATCAGGCCTCCCATTCTCAGAACATTTGAATCCTCCATCCAAGAAACTGCAATTTCTAGACTGATACAAAGGATAACTATCATCCCACACCCAATCACCTTCAAACACGTCACACCCACCATCATTTTCACTTAAATAATCAACTTTTTTTCTACTCTCAGTACCATTCCCACCATCAAATCGTAACCACAGAAACCTCTCTTTCTGTGAAGAAAATCTAGTAGTTACACTTCTGTAATTCAGTAAAAAGAAACAAAAAATCACACAAACTGTCACAAAAAAGAATCCAAGAATCCTTATTGAGGGCTCAAACAGTCTCAATCTCTTGGCTTTCTTGAAATATTCAGTAAAAGACATGGTTTCAGACCGTACTACGAATGGGCTATTGCACATTTGAATCAAGAATCAGTTTTTCTTGTGAATCTTCAATCTCTATACATATAAATAGGAGTAGAAGAAAGAAATAGTGTCCAAAGAATTGCAATCTGCAAGCAAGATATCAACTGAAAAATCATCATAAAAAAGAATTTTTTTCACCGTTTTTTATTTTTCTTTGGGCAATGGCTTATATACTCACTTAAAGTACTTTTTTGAGTGTGATTAGTTAGAAAAGGAAGAAGGGTGTCTATAAAGCAAAGTAACAGTTATGGAAGAAATTGTATTGTAAAGAGAGAAAGGGGAGAACTGTAGAAAGATAGCGAGTTAATTGGAATTATTGGGAGTGGTGGGATTACACGTAATTGGATTAAAAATTTTCAAATCTAGAAAGAATCTCTCATATGTTAATTACATTTGATGTACATATAGAAATAACTCAAATAAGTATATATTTAATCAGTTGAAGTTATAATTTTTAAGGCCGGGCGTGAATTCAGAATACTATATTGATAAATATATTCTTTTACGAAATCGTGAGTGAAAGTTGGATAAAATTAAAGAGAAAAAAAAAAGTCTACTAAAAATAAGATCTCGATTAATGTAGAGAAGGGTTGACTCGAGTCGAGGTGTAACACGCAACTAGTACACGAAATTTTTTGTTCATTCCATGGGTATAAATCAGTGGCGACAGTTAAAAATAGGAATTGTGCTACAGATACAATTTATTTTACAGCATTGTTGACAGTCTTCTCACGTGAGGAGTGGAGTCCACGATTAAAATAATCGCAGATCCCACATTTTGTAAGACAGCCGTTAAATGAAGTGTACACTTCTCATTTTCCTAAATATAGTGTTGCCCAACGTTTGGTTGCAATGTTTGGAGGAAAATGGAAGGTCTTTTGGAGGGATGTTAGACCATGTTTGACAAAGTTTTAAAAAGTTCACTTATAAATAAAAGTACAAATTTAAAAATAAAAATTAAGTTACGAAGTTATTTATCTTGATGATCAGATAAAAAATTATTTTAAAATAACATACTCCTTTTTGGAGCTTAAGGGATTGACCATAAAAGACAAAATTTTCATCTTGAATTTGAAACGTTGAGAGGAGTGTGAAATAGTGGAAAATGAAATAATTAAAGGGGTTGAAATAATTTGATCTTGTAAAATGTTTTTATATATGTGATTGTGCCACGTTAGTGCTGGTAAATAAAAGTTAATTTTTTAGGACTCTAGATTTAGCACTTATTTGATACAAATTTTAAGCTAATTAAAATTAATTTTTGATCGTTATTTCACTATTTCAACCGTTATTTTTGAGTTCTTCTCTCACGAATAGAAATCACTTTATTTCTAACGGTCAAAAAATAATTAATTAAATCCCTACAAAACAAGTACTTACTGAGAAGCCAAAAAGTTAAAGAAATAAAATTCTATTTTTGATGTTGACTTCAAATTCTTAAGTTTTTTTGTTCTTATTTGATTATCTTTACTTTAATTTATTTCTCATATTTATTTTCAATCAAATTCACAAAATAAAATATTTTACACGTAAATCCAAAAAATATATTTTTTTTTAAACCACATATTTTTCGAAAAATACTATTCAAAACTATTTTTTTTTTTTTTATTTCAAAGCCAGCAAACAGGGGATTAGCACCAAGAATAGAAACCATACGAGAAGGTAAGTAATTATTTCCAAATGTTTTTATTAATGTCTGATAAACGCTAAAACATAATTAGACATATAATAATTAGCTAATTATTCAGATTCCAACAAGTTAAGGAAACAAAAAAGTAAAGATTTAATTAATTTCATAATCTCGTCTGTGAAAAATTACGCGTTGAAGCAATTCTTAATTTCTAAAGATTCCCTGCAAAAGAGTAATTGTTCTTTTCTCTAATTTTGTTTTGATATTATTCATATGTATTTAAAAAATACATATATCATTATTTTTCTTATTCAAATTTGCATTTTTCAAAACGACAAGTAACTTTTCTTCGAATTTTAGACACAATGATTGTCTTGATTGAAAAAATCTGACTTGAGACTCGATCATAAACTATAAGAACATGGTCAGACCAAGTTTTTTGAGCTGATTAAATTTTTATTTTTACTTTTAGTTTTTGAATGAAAGTCAAATCTCAATTATTTCTAGCATTGACAACTATTTTCACTCGCCGCACGTTAGTGCATAGCATGTTGCTGCACGTTTGATTTTTCTTCCTTTTATTCCAATTGACTCTAAGAGGGGGCGAAACGTGTCATTATTTATCATTAATTCGAGGGGAGAAATTCTGATTAATTTATAAATTGCCAAAAACTATATTATAATGAAGCCAATAAGCTAACACCACAAATGCCAATTCGTCTCCAAAACACTATGAAAACGAACATAACTAGTTAAAAAAAAAGTATCGAACATGTCACAACAGTATTTATAAAATTTTGGGCTTTATCCTTCTCGTGTATGTACAAGTCATTTAGTTTAAAATTGAAAAAACTCATTTTGGAACATATGCAAAGCGTAAAGAGATAAGTCAATAAAGAACTATAAAATTCGAAATTATTTTAGCCAAGAAAAAGACACGTGGTAAAGACAAGATAGACTTTGAACAGACAAACAGGCTACCCCAACTCCTAACTCATCTGAAGTTGCATTGGGTCCCATGCGATGGCCTAGTTTTTTGGTTCCCATTGGGTTTACCTTGTTCACATGTCCGTGAAAATATCAATTTCTTGAGAGATCATTGGCTCGATGAAAGACCTAGAAATTGCACCCAAATGCTCTAAAATGTGAAAAGGTTGGCTCTTCCTTGAACCCAAGCAGTGGACCTAAACGGTTTTATTATACGTACACTCACCATAATAGATAAATAGTATTTCTCCTTGAAAATCCCCTTGTTTTTATTGAGATTGACGGAACAAAGTGAAAAAATCTTATTGTATTGATTCTCAAAGTGA
>NW_019243451.1:0-1597 GCF_002742605.1 Olea europaea var. sylvestris | reverse complement strand
TCCATAAGTACTTTTTGGAAACGTAGCTACCATTTTGGATTGAACTCACCACTTCGTCGTGACGTATGAGGGATTTTGGCCATATTTCAAAAGAATGAGCACTTGCATATATGTAACGCTTGTATTGACAGCGTACAAAGAATTGAGCGTAACTTTGGCACACGGTTTCCGTTTTGGGCCCATAAGAACTTTTTGGAAATGTAGCGACCGTTTTGGATTGAACTCAACACTTCGTCATGACGTATGAGGGATTTTGGCCATATTTCAAAAGAATGAGCACTTGCATATTTGGAACGCTTGGATTGTCGGCGTACGAAGAATTGAGCATAACTTTTGCACACGGTGTCCGTTTTGGGCCCATAAGTACTTTTTGAAAACGGAGCGACCGTTTTGGATTGAACTCACCACTTCGTCGTGACGTATGAGGGATTTTGGCCATATTTCAAAAGAATGAGCACTTGCATATTTGGAACGCTTGGATTGTCGGCGTACGAAGAATTGAGCATAACTTTTGCACACGGTGTCCGTTTTGGGCCCATAAGTACTTTTTGAAAACGGAGCGACCGTTTTGGATTGAACTCACCACTTCGTCGTGACGTATGAGGGATTTTGGCCATATTTCAAAAGAATGAGCACTTGCATATTTGGAACGCTTGGATTGTCGGCGTACGAAGAATTGAGCGTAACTTTTGCACACGATATCCGTTTTGGGCCCATAAGTACTTTTTGAAAACGTAGCGACCGTTTTGGATTGAACTCACCACTTCGTCGTGATGTACGAGTGATTTTGGCCATTTTTCGATGGAATAAGCACTTGCCTATTTAGAACACTTGGAGAGTCGGCGGACGAAGAATTGAGCGTAACTTCTGCACACGGTGTCCGTTTTGGGCCCATAAGAACCTTTCGAAAATATCGCGACCGTTTTGGATTGAACTCACCACTTCGTCGTGACGTTCGAGGGATTTTGGCGATTTTTTGGAAGAATGAGCACTTGCATATTTAGAACGCTTGGAGAGTCGGCGGGCGAAGAATTGAGCGGAACTTCTGCACACGGGGTCCGTTTTGGGCCCGTAAGAACTTTTTGGAAATGTAGCGATCGTTTTGGATTGATCTCGCCACTTCGTCGTGACGTTCGAGGGATTTTGGCGATTTTTTGGAAGAATGAGCACTTGCATATTTAGAACGCTTGGAGAGTCGGCGGGCGAAGAATTGAGCGGAACTTCTGCACACGGGGTCCGTTTTGGGCCCGTAAGAACTTTTTGGAAATGTAGCGATCGTTTTGGATTGATCTCGCCACTTCGTCGTGACGTTCGAGGGATTTTGGCGATTTTTTGGAAGAATGAGCACTTGCATATTTAGAACGCTTGGAGAGTCGGCGGGCGAAGAATTGAGCGGAACTTCTGCACACGGGGTCCGTTTTGGGCCCATAAGAACTTTTTGGAAATGTAGCGATCGTTTTGGATTGAACTCGCCACTTCGTCGTGACGTATGAGGTATTTTGGCGATTTTTTGGAAGAATGAGCACTTGCATATTTAGAACGCTTGGAGAGTCAGCGGACGAAGAATTGAGCGTAACTTTTGCACACGGTGTCCGTT
>NW_019243450.1:0-1597 GCF_002742605.1 Olea europaea var. sylvestris | reverse complement strand
TGTCAATTCAACTCAGAAGAAACAAGCTGTCCGCCCATTCTACAGACGCGACTGATTGACGCCTATGAGCGGATGCCTCATACCGTCAGATGTATTTATGCGTTCCACATCCAACGGCTCATACCACCTATAAATATCCAAGGTTTGGCAAGAGGCAAAGGTAATGAAACCCTTACTATATAGCACTCCATAGTAAGCTTATATATTTTCTCATCTCCCTTATAATTGATTTGCACAACCTCTGGATACTGTTCCGACTTAAACCTGACTTGACCGTCAGAGTGTATACGGCCGCCGCCGCCCTCGCTGGTCCCGACCATGTGCGTCTGACTATTCGCTGATTGTACGTAGGGAGGAATACGTGGAGTAGCTCTCAGTTGGCCATGTGGAAGGACCAATTTTCGAGGTCAACAGATTGGCGCCGTATGTGGGAAACACTTCCCATTAGAAGTTTTACATTCTCCATCGGAGAAGTTACCGGAAAACTAGCGACTAACCATGAAAAGGGGACGCTCTTGAAAAAGAATAAAGTCGAGTTACAATCCAAGTTCTCACCACCCTTGAAAAAAGAGATAGGATGAACTGTAGCCATGAAGATGACAACCCCATGAGAGAGGACTCTGAAGAAGAGGTACTCCATAACAATGTTACTCATCAGAGACCACATCATCGGCGTTGCCGAGGTGGAAGAACAGTCATACTCACTGAAGGAATGACTCAGATAGCTGTAGGTATGAGAGACATCGCAGCTCAGAATATGGCAATGCATAAACTCCTCATGCAAGCCCAAGGTCATCAGGGCTATCAAATGTCTCAAGGATGTTATCCGGTGCGGGAAGCCCCTATATCTCACTCTTGAGGCCACATGAGCCGGCACACCGAACGTCTCCTCGAAAGGGAGATGAATGTCGAAGCCACATCTTATGTGCAAGGGAGCCAGCCATCAAAACCACGCCTGGGGAACAATTTTCCTCAAGAACATGAGGACCAGAGGTCGGTAAGCGTCTTCGACCGGATATGGGAGGGTCCTAGCAATAAGGTTCGCCCAGCAAGAGGATCAGTTCGTCCAGATCACTAACAAGAACATGCTCCTCCTCCTCCTAGAAATAGGAGAGACAGGAGGAACCTAGTCGATTGGGGAAGTCGAGGAGAAGCATCCCCACCTCCCCAGAACATCCAAGATGATGAAGGATCAGATGGGCCCTATCGATCTTATGAGATTGAAGATGATGATGATAACCTCCCTTTCTCAAGGGAGATCCGAAGCTTCCCAATGCCAGCAAATTTCATGCCCCCTAAGATCCCCAAGTATGAAGGAAAGGGGGACTCGGAGAAACACCTCACCAAGTACATGACACAGATGAGCCTAAGGGGAGCCTCGCCTACTTTAAAATGCAGAGCCTTCCATTTAACGCTAGGCGGGGCCGTCGAGGTATGGTACAGCAGGCTTCCTCCCCTAAGCATCAGAAGTTGGCCAGATTTGAAGAAAGCATTTTTGAACCAATACCTCTCATGCAGTGAAGGAGAGGCACCAGCGCAACGCCTGCAAGATATGAGGCAGGCCCTTGGGAAGACGCTGAAAAGCTATCTCGCCAGA
>NW_019243449.1:0-1597 GCF_002742605.1 Olea europaea var. sylvestris | reverse complement strand
TTTCCCACTAAAAGACTTGGATGTATTTGTTTGGAGCATGAAGACATGATAGGTATTTATCCCAAGGTTTTTCGTCAACATTTACCCAAAATTTACCCCTCAAGGGCAAAAGATGAGGGCTCTTAACCTAAAGAGGTATTAGGCCCTAAAAGATGAAGTGGAAAAGTTGATATCCAATGGATTTATCAAAGAGGCCATCTATCTAAAATGGATCTCCAATCAAGTCCTAGTGAAGAAAACATAATAACAAGTAGAAAGTGTACATAGATTTCTCCAAACTTATTAGGCTTGTCCCAATAACAATTTTTCACTTCTAAGGATAGATCAAGTTATGGTCTCCATTGCGGAAAATTAGTTATTGAGTGTTATGGATGCCTATTTAGGTATAATCAGATCTCTATGCACCTCACAGAAAAGGAAAAAAAAACCCTCATTCATTACATATAGAAGCCTTTATTGCTATAAGGTGATACCTTTTAGCATAAAGAATGTTGGGGCCACCTATCAGAGGTTTGTCAACAAAATGTTTGCTGATCTCATTGGCAAAACCATAGAAGTTTATGTAGATGACATTCTGGTAAAGAGCCTTAAAACTTTGGACCATGTGAAGCACTTCGACGCGACTTTTCAGATATTAAGAAGATATAAAATGAGATTGAATCCTCTCAAATGAGGCATTTAGTGTTGTATCTAGAAAGTTGTTAGGCTATATGATCAGCCAGTGTGGTATAGAGGCTAACCTTGAAAAGATTAAGGCCTTGATAAAGATGATGTCTCCTAGTAAACCAAAGGAAGTGTAAAGTCACATAGGTTGATTAATAGCCTTGAGCCGGTGTGTTTCGAAGGCTACCAATAAATGTCTTCCATTCTTCAAGATTTTTAAGGGAGAAAAGAGGTTTGTATGGAACAAAGAACGTGAAGAGGCTTTCGAAGGACTAAAGAAGCATACCCACTCCTCTCGAAACCAAAGGCAAGAGAACCATTCTTATTCTATTTGGCAGCTTCTACAGAGGCTGCAAGCTCTGTATTTATAAGTGAAGAATGTAACTTATAGCTACCTGTTTACTATGTGAGCAATACCCTCTTATCCATAGAAAATCGCTACACCGACATGGAGAAGCTTGTCCTCTCCTTGGTTATCACTTCTAGAAAGTTGAGGCCATATTTTAAGCTTATAGTATACAAGTATTTACCAATTTTCCACTCAACCTGGTACTTTGGAAGCTTGATGCTTTAGGGAGATGATGAAGGCTGTGGATCTAAGTGAATTTGATATATCATTTACAAGCCAATGACTTCTGTCAAAGGACAAACACTAGCAAATTTCATAGCAAAGTTTGCCAGCACTCTAGAAATAGAGGTAGTAATGGAGCCAATGAAACCCCATGTAGAGCTAATACTAAATGCACTTTTTAGTATATTCATCTTCAGTTGATGTCATCAAAAGTCTTTTGAAAACATCTCATAAGTCTTGTAGATGATCACCACATTTCTTTATTTTAACAACAAGATTATTCACATACCATTTCATGTTTTTATATGCAGTATGTCATCGAAGATCTTTTGTATTGTCCACCAGTAGGTTGCCTTTAACTCA
>NW_019243448.1:0-1597 GCF_002742605.1 Olea europaea var. sylvestris | reverse complement strand
ATTTTCAAAAAGTACTTATGGGCCCAAAACTGACACCGTGTGCAAAAGTTACGCTCAATACTTCGTACGCCGACAATCCTAGTATTCCAAATATGCAAGTGCCCATTCTTTCGAAAAATGGCTGAACTCCCCCATACGTCACAACGAAGTTGTGAGTTCAATCCAAAATGGTCGCTACATTTCCAAAAAGTACTTATGGGCCGAAAACGACACCGTGTGCAAAAGTTACGCTCAATTCTTCGTACGCTGACAATCCAAGCATTCCAAATAGCAAGTGCTCATTCTTTCGAAAAATGGCCGAAATCCCTCGTACGTCACGGCGAAGTGCTGAGATCAATCCAAAATGGTCGATATATTTCCAAAATGTTCTTATGGGCCTAAAACGGACACCGTGTGCAACAGTTACGCTCAATTCTTCGTACGCAGACAATCCAAGCGTTCCAAATATGCAAGTGCTCATTCATTTGAAAAGTTGTCGAAATCCCTCATACGTCACGACGAAGTGGTGAGTTCAATCCAAAACGGTCGCTACATTTCCAAAAAGTACTTATGGGCCCAAAATGGACACCGTGTGCAAAAGTTACGCTCAATTCTTCATCCGCCGACTCTCCAAGCGTTCTAAATATGCAAGTGCTCGTTCTTTCAAAAAATGGCCAAAATCCCTCGTACGTCACGATGAAGTTGTGTGTTCAATCCATAATGGTCGCTATATTTCCAAAAAGTACTTAGGGGCCCAAAACGGACATGTGTGCAAAAGTTACGCTCAATTCTTCGTACACTGACAATCCAAGCGTTCCAAATATGCAAGTGCTCATTCTTTAGAAAAATGGCCGAAATCCCTCATTCGTCACGACGAAGTGGTGACTTCAATCCAAAACAGTCGCTACACTTCCAAAAATTACTTATGGGCCCAAAACGGACACCGTGTGCAAAAGTTACGCTCTATTTTTCGTCCGCCGACACTCCAAGCGTTCTAAATATGCAAGTGCTCATTCTTTCGAAAAATCGTCAAAATCCCTCATACATCACGCTGAAGTGGTGAGTTCAATCCAAAACGGTCGCTACAGTTCAAAAAAGTACTTGTAGGCCCAAAACGTACACGTGTGCAAAAGTTACGCTCAATTCTTCGTACGCAGACAATCCAAGCGTTCCAAATATGCAAGTGCTCATTCTTTCGAAAAATGGCTTAACTCCCCCATACGTCACGACGAAGTGGTGAGTTCAATCCAAAACGGTCGCTACATTTCCAAAAAGTTCTTATGGGCCCAAAACAGACACCGTGTGCAAAAGTTACGCTCAATTCTTCGTCCGTCGACTCTCCAAGCGTTCTAAATATGCAAGTGCTCATTCTTTCGAAAAATGGCGAAAATCCCTCGTACGTCACGATGAAGTGGTGAGTTCAATCCAAAATGGTCGCTACATTTCCAAAAATTTCTTAGGGGCCCAAAATGGACACCGCGTGCAAAAGTTACGCTCAATTCTTCGTCCGCCGACTCTCCAAGCGTTCTCAATACACAAGCGCTCATTCCTTCGAAAAATGACCAAAATCACTCGTACGTCACGACGAAGTGGTGAGTTCAATCCAAAACGGTCGCTA
>NW_019243447.1:0-1598 GCF_002742605.1 Olea europaea var. sylvestris | reverse complement strand
CATTTTCGAAAATTTGCTTGTCTAATTCGATTGGAATCGAGCCAATGAAAAGTGGTTTTCGATTTCATGATTACTTCGGGTTTTATCGTTTTCGGCTAATTGCAAGTCTAATTCGATTGGAATCGAGCCAATGAAATGTGATTTTGATTTGACGATAGCTTCGGGCCTATTCATTTTTAGCGAATTGTTAGTCTGATTCGATTGGAATGGAGCCAATGAAAAGTGGATTTTGATTTCATGTTAACTTTAGTTTGATCATTTTCGGCTAATTGCTAGTCTAATTCGATTGGAATCGAGCCAATGTTTGATTTCATGATAACATTGGGTTTGATCATTTTTGGCAAATACTAATCCAATTCGTTTTGAATCGGGCCAATGAAAAGTGGTTTTGATTTCATGATAACTTCGTGTTTGTTCGTTTTCGGCTAATTGCTAATCTAATTTGATTGGAATCGAGCCAATGTAAAGTGTTTTTCGATTTCATGATAACTTCGGGTTTGATCATTTTCGGTGAATTACTAGTCTAATTCGATTGGAATCAAGCCAATGAAAAGGGGCTTTCGATTTAATGATAATTTTTGGTTTGTTCCTTTTCGGCGAACCGCTAGTCTATTTCGATTGGAATCGAGCCAATGAAAAGTGGGTTTCGATTTCATGATGACTTTGGGTTTGTTCGTTTTTGGTGAATTGCTAGTCTAATTCGATTGGAATTGAGCCAATGAAAAGTGGTTTTTGATTTCATGATAACTTCGGGTTTGTTCGTTTTTGGCGAATTACTATTGTAATTCGTTTGGAATCGAGCCAATGAAAAGTGGTTTTGATTTCATGATAACTTCGTGTTTATTCGTTTTCGGCGAATTCCTAGTCTAATTCGATTGGAATCGAGCCAATGTAAAGTGGTTTTGATTTCATGATAACTTCAGTTTTGATCATTTTCGGTAAATTGCTACTCTAATTCGATTGGAATCGATCCAATGAAAAGTGGTTTTTGATTTCTTGATGACTTCGGGTTTGTTCATTTTAGGCCAATTGCGAGTCTAATTCGATTGGAATGGAGCCAATGAAAAGTGGTTTTTGATTTCATGATAACTTCGGGTTTGATCGTTTTCAGCTAATTGCTAGTCTAATTCGATTGGAATCGAGCCAATGAAATGTTTTTTTTGATTTCATGATTACCTCGGGTTTGATCGATTTTGGCGAATTGCTAGTCTAGTACAATTGGAATCGTGCCTATGAAAACTGGTTTTTGGTTTCATGATAACTTCAGGGTTGTTCGTTTTAGCCGAATTGCTAGTTTAATTCGATTGGAATCGAGCCAATGAAAATTGGTTTTTCAATTCATGTCAACTTCGGTTTGATAGTTTTGGCTAATTGCTAGTCTAATTCGATTGGTATCGAGCCAATGTTTGATCTCTTGATAACATTCGGTTTGATTGTTTTTGGCGAATTGCCAGTCTAAGTCGATTGGAGTCGTACCAATGAAAAGTGGTTTTTGATTTCATGATAACTTCGGCTTTGTTCATTTTTGGTGAATTACTAGTCGAATTCGATTGGAATCGAGCCAATGAAAAGTGCCTTTTGATTTCATGATAACTTCG
>NW_019243446.1:0-1598 GCF_002742605.1 Olea europaea var. sylvestris | reverse complement strand
ATTCAGATAAGCACGATTAGGCCTGGGCAAAAAAATCGAAAAATTGACCAAACCAATCAAACCGAATCGACTTAGGTCAGTTCCACGTGGTTAATTAGTTTGGTTTGGTTTTCATTTAAACAAAATTATGATAGGTTGGTTTAAGTCATGGTTTGAAGTCTCAAACTGTTGGTTAATCGAACCTCCTAACCCACTTATGTGTTCACAATTTTTTAAAATTTAAGAAAAATCAAAATCAAAAGATAAACTCTAATCTCATAACTATATCTCGATTCCCTCCAATATATGATGTTTCCAATAAGTAATAGCACTGAAAATTTTCTTTCACAAACTTATTATGTTATACTTAGCATTTTTTCCATATGCAGACAGTTAGACTACCTATTACATAAAAAACCAATAAAATTTTTAAGTTTGCTTTTGATCCGTCTCTATAACCTAATTTTAATTTTTAATCATTAGTTCTTATACCACAAATTTATTTGGTTATGTTTTAGTTCTTGTAATTTAAGTACGCCTAAAACTCGGACAATTTCTTTTAACAAAATTTAATTTGGATTGAAAGTCCAAACCGATTAACTAAACCGAATCAAACCGAACCGATTTGGTTTGGTTTGGTTGAAGAGCTAGATTGGATTGGTTTGGGTTAAAATTTGTCCAAATCGACCACTTTAGTTTTGGTTTCAGGTAGGAGTCAAAATCGACTTAAATCAAACTGTGCCCAAGCCTAAGCACAATTTATATCTATTGTGTTAAAAGAATAACTCATCTAGTTAAGCCCCTGTTTGACAACTATTATAATGAGAAATTTGGGTAAAATGTATTTTGGACAGTAGTTTTTGGAAGAATGTGTAATTTAAAAAGAAGGAAAATTTTTCATTTACGCGTAATATTATTTTATTGAAAATGTATGGTTGAAAAGAAAAGAGAAAAATATTTTATAATTTTAATGTGGACTAAACAAGGGCTAAATGTTTTAAGTACAAGGCAAAACTTTAATTCGATAACATACCAATTGTTCCATTATTAGTAAATAAAAAAATTTTCGTGAGTCTCTTGCATGCCACATTCAAGTTGATCGGACTGTATATTTTGTAAGTTTGTTGGCTAAAACATTCGCTACTGTAATACTATAGGATTACAAGCTATTGAATTAAGGGAGTGGATTCAATTGGCACTTTTAAACACTTCAAAGGATTTAAAAATTTTAGAGATATTCAATTTAAACTTTTAAAACTCTACAAAAAGTATTTGTGTATTCAACAGAGACTTTTAAAAGTATTTAAAAATCATGATGTAACCAATTAAAACTTTTTAGTAGACTCTGCAACTCATGGGGTATTCAAAATTTGTAGTTCGAGAAAGAATACTTATACATTGGTGCGAATTTTGTTTTCCCTGTTTCCCACTATGGAATACACCACTGTCATCTAGTTCTCTCCCCACACCCACACCCACACACACACACACACACCCCGATTTAATAAGATCTAGGGGTGCACACGATTCGATTTACATGCTCACTTTTCTTGTTTGCTTGATGTTCGAGGCGGGTATTCCCACAAAACAAAAGCGGCAAGCAAGCTTTCTTTACAAAT
>NW_019243445.1:0-1598 GCF_002742605.1 Olea europaea var. sylvestris | reverse complement strand
TGTCGGCGTTCGAAGAATTGAGCGTAACTTTTGCATACGGCGTTCGTTTTGGGACCATAAGTACTTTTCGGAATTGTAGTGACTGTTTTGGATTGAAATCACCGCTTCATCGTGACCTATGGCGGATTTTGCCCGTTTTTCGAAATAATGAGCACTTGCATTTTTGGAACGCTTGGATTGTCGACGTTCGAAGAGTTGAACGTAACTTGTGCATACGGCGTCCGTTTTGGGCCAGTAAGTACTTTTTCGAAATGTAGCGACCATTTTGGATTGAACTCAGTGCTTCGTCGTGACGTATGAGGGATTTCACCCATTTTACGAAAGAATGAGCACTTGCATTTTTGGAACTACTTGATTGTCGACGTTCGAAGAATTGAGCGTAACTTTTGCATACGGCGTCTGTTTTGGGCCCGTAAGTACTTTTCAAAAATGTAGCGACCGTTTTGGCTTGAACTCACAACTTCGTTGTGATGTATGAGGGATTTTGGCCATTTTTCAAAGAACGAGCACTTGCACATTTAGATTATCGACGTTCGAAGAATTCAGCGTAACTTTTGCATTCGGTGTCCGTTTTGGGCCAGTAAGTACTTTTTGGAAATGTGACGATCGTTTTGGATTGAACTCATCGCTTCGTCATGACGCATGAGGGATTTCGTCCATTTTTTGAAAGAATGAGCACTTGCATATTCGGAACGCTTGGATTGTCGGCGTTCGAAGAATTGAGCGTAACTTTTGCATACGGCGTCCGTTTTGAGCCCGAAGTACTTTTCGAAAATGTAGCGACCGTTTTGGATTGAACTCACCACTTCGCCGTGACGTATGAGGGATTTTACCCATTTTTTGAAAGAATGAGCACTTGCATATTTGGAACGCTTGGATTGTCGACGTTCGAAGAATTGAGCGTAACTTTTGCATACGGTGTCTGTTTTGGGCCCATAAGTACTTTTTGCAAATGTAGCAGCCGTTTTGGTTAGAACTCATAGCTTCATCGTGACGTATGAGGAATTTCACCCATTTTTCGAAAGAATGAGAACTTGCATATTTGGAACGCTTGGATTGTCGGAGTTCGAAGAATTGAGCGTAACTTTTGCATACGGCGTCCGTTTTGGGCCCATAAGTGATTTTCGGAAATGTAGTGATCGTTTTGGATTGAACTCACCACCTCATCGTGACCTATGAGGGATTTCGCCCATTTTTCAAAAGAATGAGCACTTGCATATTTGGAACGCTTCGATTGTCGACGTTCGAAGAATTGAGCGTAACTTTCGCATACGGCGTCCGTTTTGGGCCCGTAAGTACTTTTCGTAAATGTAGCGACCGTTTTGGATTGAACTCACCACTTCATCGTGACCAATGAGGGATTTCGCCCATTTTTTGAAAGAATGAGCACTTGCATATTTGGAACGTTTGGATTGTCGGCATTCGAAGAATTGTACGAAACTGTTGCACACGGCGTCCATTTTGGGCCCGTAAGTACTTTTCGGAAATGTAACGACCGTTTTGGATTGAACTGAGCACATCGTCGTGACGTATGAGAGATTTTGGCCATTTTTCAAAGAACGAGCACTTGCACATTTAGATTGTCGGCATTCGAAGCA
>NW_019243444.1:0-1598 GCF_002742605.1 Olea europaea var. sylvestris | reverse complement strand
TACCGAAACCAAAGGAGCTTCAAAAGTTTATTCTATGCGACCGCATAGAGTTGCTATATACGGTCACATAGAGCAAATATCGAAGAAAAATTTAGTTTCCTTTTTCTTTCGAAACTCTTATGGAAACAAGATTTTTAGGGTCCTATAAATACAAAAACTCGACCAGAACATTGGGGACACCATTTTTACATGTTTTCGAGAGATTTTGAAGGAGAAACGAGGGATAGAACAAGAGAACAATATCGCGCCAAGTGAAGATCGGATTGAAGATTGATTCGGGTGATGTCGTTTCTTCAAATATTTTTATGTTTTGTTCTTTTAAGTATATTAGGTTAGATTTATCACTACTAGTAGATTGATGAACCATGTAATACCACGTTTAATTTTTATTTTGGATTTTTGACGTATTTGAACACTAATTCCGGAATTGATTTATTTATTTCATTTTTATTTTCATATAGTTATTGTGCACGTAATAATATGATTGTGGTGACCTGTTTTATGCATTCAAAAGAAGGAAAATAGGTTCAACATAGTATAAATCATCATAGGGTCCGGTAGAGGATAGAAATATACCTCTATGCTTTGTGTGAATCATTGGATATTCGTGAATTTATAATGCATGTCGGTATATTAGTAGTCGTCATAGAAATATAGTCAAATCATAAATTGGGATAGGTTTGGCATTTCTTGAGAGAGATTGCTAAATTAAAATAGGAATATCGATTCATCTTTTGTGGATTTGTGTGTCAAATTTGCATAATTGACAATTGAACGGGTATTACTTGGGGATTTATGATCCTAGTGTGTTAAAACATCCATTAATTCTATAAAATTCTAGTTAAATTGCATCCAAGTTATTTTGAACTTAGTATAATTCTTCATCCATAATTGTATCAACGATTACATTTTGTTAGTTAAAGTACAAAATCACAATTTGGTTGTCGTGTTTTGGTTAAGGTCATATTAGATTAATTCGAACTAATTCAATCCTCGTGGAATCGATATATGGACTGATAGTCCATTTTACTACTTGTTAACGAACCGTACACTTGCGGTGGATTTAAAATCAGAATAAACAATTTCACGAACATGTTTTTGGCACCGTTGCCAGGGACTAAAATTTGGTTTTAATTTTATCTTGTTTGACACTAATTCGAACTTATCTAGAATAAATAATTAGCTTACTAGGTTTAGTTTGTTATTGCTTCAATTTAATTTTGTGTTGATTTTGCAATCTCAGGGCTTGTATGCAAGATTTGGTTCCCATAGATCCAGAGATCGAACGCATAGTCCATCATAGGCAAAGAGAAGCAAGAGCGGTACAACAAATGGCTAACGAGCAAAATCGATCGATAATTCCACTCAACGAAGGCATGACAGTTGAAGATGATGGGAATATAGTACTCGGGGACTTCATGGCTTTGTTGGTGGTCCAAAGTCAATCTGGCATTGTATATCCTCCGTTCTGGTAACCGAATTTCCAGCTGAAAACAAATGTGATTCAACTATTTTAGAATGGGCATCAATACCACGGGATGGCTAGTGAAAATCCGCATACACACATATCCCGATTTCTGGATATGTGCCAACACTTC
>NW_019243443.1:0-1598 GCF_002742605.1 Olea europaea var. sylvestris | reverse complement strand
TTTTCAAATTTTCGAATGATGCTTCAAGTTCAAATGTTACTAGTGATGCAAACATAGTTTCAAATATATCTGACATAAATCCGTTTGCTCCAAAGCAAAAGATAGAGTGAAGAATGACTGAAATCTTTTTCTCTGGGAAACAATAGATGGCTTCTTGTTGTCTGCTTTATTTTTCTTTATTTTGGCAACCATAATGTTGACGAATGATGTATGTATAACATGATACTTACATCATTTATGCTATCCATTTATTATGGATAGTAGAATATTTATTTTGTATTTTTGCAGTGAATTGTCAACATTAACGAATTATATATTTTAAAGTATATTCTGGTTTTTTTTTGTCTTTCATTTACTTTATTCAAAGCAAATAAACAACTAAAATATTCATGCACAATTTTTCACTTTTAAATTTTGAATTTACGTAGTTGCACCAAAAATAACCTTAAGCTAATTTCAAATTGCTTATATATTACAAATTTTTCACATTTACAATAAAAAACTAATCAGGAACTAGGGGATGTAGAAAATATTGATTATAACAAATGTCTACTGCAATCTTTCTTCTATATATACAGTCATCCTGTTGCTTCAACTGTTTCTAATGGATAGTTTAAAACAAAGCATTCTATGCATTTGAGTAAAAATATTGGAGAATTTGCCCTGTATCAAAGAATTGTTTTCTGTTAGACAAAATAAATAGTGGAAAAGTAAAATCATAAATTAGGAAAGAATAAATGTTGTCAATTTAAATGTATTAAATACATATCCGTTATTTGCGCAAGGTAGGTAAGGTATAATTTCCAAATTGAACCTTTTGTTTCTATTCTTCCTTAAATCCGGTCTCCTAAAAGAAAAATTGCTAGAATTCAATGAAATTTGGACTATTTCAACTAATGATTTTATTTGTTCCCTGATTTCTTTTGGTGTATGAGACTCCTCACTACAATCGTATATTTGAACTTTCCATTTCGAAAAATTAACAAGACGGAGATACCAATTTTTTCACGGATATGAACATGTAATTAATAAATAGTTGCAAGCTATCCATGAATGCCCAGCCACCGAAAAATCACCATTCATATATTGCTGTAAAGTCACAGTTAATAAATCCTTTTTATAATGGCTAAAACATTCTATCATTACGTTATGTTGCCACATCAATTGGGTAGCATATTCATGTTCAAATTTGAAGTTCAGAATTGCATATTCTTTGGAAACAAGACTGAAACCTTCATTGATCAACTCTCTCTATAGTTTTAATTCCATTTCTATATGTTAATACAATAAATCGAAATAAATTAGATATGTTGAGCATAAAATAAAATTAATTAAGCCAGAGTCATAAATTTTACTAATCACAATATTGATATATTTGGTTGCATCCATTATAGTTTTTATTGTATCTCTTCTATATAAGTTGTCACCTCCTACAATTTTTCAATATGCACTATATGCATATATTGTAGTTTAAATTAATATCAAATCAATGTAATACAATTAACATACAATCAAATTTCTTACCCGGATGAATTCCGCACCACCCATTTTCTTATTATTGTATATCTTTCCATGGGATAGTCTTCTAACGGATAACC
>NW_019243442.1:0-1598 GCF_002742605.1 Olea europaea var. sylvestris | reverse complement strand
CAACTATCTGTCATTTTCACTTTCTATACAACTATAATGTTGACATGTGTAACTTCAACCAATTTCTACAAAAATTACATTCACAGACTACTACATCTATATGTACAAAATCAACACCGAGTAATTCACCGAGTAATGATATCTTGTAATAAATTACCACTCTTCCAGTTAGGGCTGGGCAAATCTCCCGAATCGAACCTGACGGCTCTTGTCAAATTAAATACCTAAACGGGAATCTGAATTGAGAATCGACGGATACGGTTCGGTTCTCGGTTCTAGACCAAGAACCAAAGAACCGAATCTTTCTAATTTTTTTTTTATTGAGTAAATCAAATAATTTTAATTTTTTCTAAACAAATTAAAAAATTAACGATCTCTAAATCCAAATTTTTGGTCCAATAATTTGTTTCATTTCTATTTTTTTTAATTTTTGGCCCAATTACCCATTTTATTGTTTCATTTCTTAGCCAAACAAGATCAAATCCACTAAATAACCCTAAAAACCTACACTAAAGTGCATAACGTTATCTCGACTCTCGCACTCACTCTCACAGCCTCGCTAATATTCCAAAACCTATACAATCGTCGGTCGACACTGTGACCTCCGATCGAAGCTATGACCTTCGCCGACCGAAGCTTTGATCGTAGCGATCATTTGAACAAGGTAGTTTACTAGTCTCTAACATTCCAAAACCATTGAATGTATCATTAGTTGTATTAATATAATGTTGTTATAAATGTTAAAAAATTTAATTATAATACAGAACCGAACCGAAACGAACTGAACCGAACCCGAACGGTTCCATAATTATATTTGGACCCGATGATTCCATTTACTAGATACCCAAAAAGTTTGGTTCGGTTTGGTTCTCCTTAGAACCGAACCGAACCGACCCGCGCCTACCCCTACTCCCAGTAGCAGATTGAGAAGTCCAATGAAGAACAGTTCCACCAATCCTCAACACTCTTGTTTTCTTCTATTTAGCAATAGGGACATGATTATTTGTCTTTCTATTAGCAGAAGCAACTTTTTCACAACCTTGAGTGCAAGTAATTGTGTCCAAGAAAAAAATACTGATAAAAAAAATTGTGTCCAAGAAAATCTAAGATTTATAAATCTGAGATTTCAAGAGCATTCAAAAATCAATTTGAAGAGCATTCGAAAAATCAATTTCAAGCTCCTAGGTCTAACTTCAAGAGCATTCAAAAATCAAAAGCAAATCAAGACATCCATCCAATAGCAATTCAAAAGTAATTTCATATGTTAAAAACAAATAATTAATAAGTAAAAAGCTGTCAATATTCAACTACAGATAAAAACTTAAGAAAAACTTGATTGTAGGGGCAGAGTTCAGGAATCAAAATCAAGGGGCTCACCTTCTCCTTTTGCAGTTTTTGCTGTGCTGTCGTGCTGGTGCTAGCATCGCGAATCGAAGGTTAAGGAGACTCAGCCCTCAAGGTCCCACTATCTCAAGTTCGCAGTCTGCTGCCGGTTGCTTCAAGGGCTCTATTTCAAAGCCCGAAGGTGTTGTTGCTGCGTGAATCGTGACTTGCATCTAGGGCAGACATCGGGGACAGCAGATAAATGGCGAATATAC
>NW_019243441.1:88840-91140 GCF_002742605.1 Olea europaea var. sylvestris | reverse complement strand
TGTTCTATCGTACCATCTGGAATTTGGCAAAATTCTTAAAAGAGACTACTCTTGTTGTACAATAAGGAGAAAATAATCGTGAAGCGATTGTTGTATTGGATGCATGGAAGTGCTCGGATTTCCTTCGCAAAAACTACCTCCTAAATAGATTGAACAATGCGCTTTATGAAGTGTATTGTTCGAAGGACTCGGCTAAGGATCTATGGGATTCATTGGAGAAGAAATATAAGATTGAGGATGTCGAAATGAAGAAGTTTATTATCAATAAACTTTTTGGACTACAAAATGGTAGACTCCAAAATTGTGATAAGTCAAGTGTAGGAACTTCAATTTCTACTTCATGACATATATGTAAAAAAATATGAAATTGAGTGAATCCTTCCAAGTTGCAGCCATCATTAGGAAACTTCCTCCTATGTGGAGAGATTTCAAGAAATATTTCAAACACAAATGCAAAGAGATGAACTTGGAGAAATTGATAGTCCGTTTGAGGATTGAGAAAGACAATAGGAACATTGAAAGAAAGTCTACTTTTCAATTTGGAGTAAACTTTGTTGAAACTAGTTCAAAGATAGTCAATAAGAAACGCAAGATCTTTGGTATTGCACTAAGAAGAGACTACTCCAAGAATGCCAAGAAATTTAAAAGACAACTATTACAATTGTGAAAAAGTCGGACACCACTCAAATGAATGTCGAAAGCCAAAGAAAACTGTACAGGCAAATATGGTTGAAAGAGACATCCTTTCTGAAGGAGTTCTAGAGATGAGTCTATCAACAGTTGCGTCTGAATGTAACATGGTTGGTAATTCAAGGAATAGGTGGGTTGACACTGGTGCTACCTACTATATTTGTACAGATAAAAGCATATTCTCAAACTATCATAAAATGAAAGGAGAAGAATTGTTCATGGGGAATTCTGCAAGTTCGAAGGTTGAAGGACTTGAAAAGATCAAATTGAAAATGACTTCTAGGAAAGAACTAGTCCTCAATAATGTGCTCCATGTCCCAAACATTCCCAAGAACCTGGTTTCAGGGTCCCTACTTAACAAGAACAGTTTCAAACTTATATTTGTATGAGACAAGTTTGTACTTACCAAGAATGATATGTATATTGATAAGGGTTATCCATGTGAAGAAATGTTCAAAATAAACATTCTAACAATTGCACCAAAAAGCATTATGAATAAAAATTCTAATTCAGTTTATATGCTTAAGTTGTATTTTTTATGACATAGTCGATGAGGACACGTTAACTACAAATCTTTGCGTAAACTAATGAATCAAAGTTTAATTCCGATGTTTAAGATTGATCCTAACCATAAGTGTGAAGTATGTGTTAGCAAAGTTGGCCAAAACACTTTTTCACTTGGTTCAAATGAACACTAAACTTTTAGACTTAATAAATAATGATAAATGTGATTTAAAATTTGTTCAAACTAAAGGGGTAAGAAATACTTTATGACTTTCATTGATAATTGTACAAAGTATTATTAGTCTTTCCACTATGAAGTAAAGACAAAGTCTTAGATGTATTCAAACATTATAAGACAAAAATTGAGAATCAATTTGGTAAACGAATAAAGAATGTTCATAATGATAGAGGTTGTGAATACGGGGCACCGTTTGAAGATTATTGTTCCGAGAATGGAATTATTCATCAAACAATGACACCTAACTTACCTCAATAGAATGGTATTGTTGAACGCAAAAATAAAACTTTTAAAGAGATGATAAACACAATGTTGATAAATTTGGGTGTACCCCACAACTTGTGGGAGAAAGCTATTCTATCGACAAATAGCGTTCTTAACAAGATACCTCTCAAGAAAATGAAAGAAACTCCATAAGCATTATGGAAATGTCTTCGTCTTTCCTACTAGCACTTGAAGTGTAAGAATGTTTAGCTAAGGTTGAAGTAATTAAGCCTAAACAAGTTAAAATCAGTCTTAAGATGATTGATTACATATTTATTGAACAAGCCAATAATACTAGTGCATATCACTTCCTGGTACATTAATCTGAAATTCAAGATGTACCTGTAGGAATCATAACTGAATCAAGAGTTATATCATTCTTCGAGAATTTTTTTTCCTTGTAAAAATAATGAAAATGTAAGTTCAAATAAGAGAACTTATGATATTACAAGTGGACTTCAAATGAGGAAGAAACAAGCATAGTAAAAGAGCTAGACTATCTACTTCGTTTGATTCAGATTTTCAAACTTATATGGTAGAAAATAACCTAAAGACTTTTGATGAAGCAATGTCTATACACTGGAAATGCCGCATTGGAAAAAAA
>NW_019243441.1:44432-86222 GCF_002742605.1 Olea europaea var. sylvestris | reverse complement strand
ATGCATGCCCATCTTTACCTGTTGCCCATCAAACTATTAAGAAAACTCGTCGCGGATTTGACTAAGCTTAAAACATCTAAAATATAACTTTTTTGAAGAGAGTATCTCCATGTACTCCACAAAAAATTTAATTTAAGTAATTTTTAACATTACCATGTTCCTCCCAATTAGTAGAGCTATGGATGACCCTGTGGAATGTCCTGCTAACCAGGCATTTCCAGGGCCATTTGCTTTATGAACAGTGTTTCTAACAGCTTCCATGCCAGCTTGAAAACGCGGACTTTTTTCGAGATTGTTGACAATAAACTGAAGATTCAGCTTATAATCTTGAGTCCTGTTTCCCGATTTGTTGGTCGTGCCACGGAAGGCGATCACGTATCGTGGGGGGCCTTGGCCTATGTGGTTGGGATAAGGGTAGGGGAACCTGAACTCATAAATGGCTCCAAAATATGATTTGTCATCATCATCTACTAGCACTTGGGTTAGTCCAAAATTGAAAAATTCCCACCAAGCAGGAGCAAGAGCTTGAGGGCCTTGTCGATTTTGCTTGCGATCACATTCGAGTGTGTATACACCCTGAACCAAGCTGGCTGCAATGGACTTGCGATGATGCGAGTTATTCCTATCAAAGGTCCGAAAAGAGCACAAAAATTTCATAATGAAACAAAGATTTTCTTTCTTTTACAGTTGTGAAATCTCGAAGTAAGACTCTCCTTAGGGTAACCCGGGCCTCTCTCTTTTTATACATATATATAAAGAATGTGCCTAGAGCTCAACGTCAGCTGACCCAGAAAACGAGTCTTTCAAGTTTCAGTGACCACTTCTCCTTCGTCTTCTCTATTAGATTATCCAATTTAGTTTTCTTTACATGAACAATCTTATTCATATTTTACACGCACATAATAATTTTCTTGAATAGTTGAAAACAAGACTTGAATTTCAAGATCTTCGATCGGCAAACTAATTAAGCAACACAAACAAAAAAGAAGGCGTACCAATCAATAGGAGTAAGATACGAAGGTCCAAAAAGGTTGAAATTTTCCCTCTCGGAGGCCATTGATGTCTCAATAATTTCCTATACATACAAATATCAAAGTATGCAAATGACATTAATTCAAAAGATCGAGTAACATATATATATATATATATATATATATATATATATATATAGCTTAAAAGCTTCTAAAATGCAGTTTTTTCGATAGCATTAACAAACAAAAAAACAAGAGTTTTAAGTTCGATTAAACGTGCAAATAAGAAAATTTACCTCAAATATCTCTGCGATATAGGCTAGCTTGTGAATGCTATTCAACTCAACTCTTTATCTTGTGTATATATATTTGGAGATATAGACAGAGAGGGAGAGAGATAAGAGGGTTGACTTTAGCACAAACTAGAAACAAGTCGTCGCAATAATTTCTTATTTCAATCCAATGGAATATTATATGGTAAAAGTCAATAGATGTTAATTAATTCCTTAACATGAAAAATAATGAAACTTGCACTTGCACTAAATCATGATTTACATCTTGAAAGAATAAACATGAGCAACTTTTTGTATAAAATGAAATAATTGTTAATATCATAATATCTAATTATTGACATTTTATGTGTTGAGAAGTGCACAAGAAACAAATATAATAAATTGCGATGAAATTGGCAGGAAAATTGAAAATTGAAAATTGAACATTATTCTTTTTTTAGACGACTACAATTTTTCGTCACTTCACTCAATTCGTCAAAACGTGTATATGCATATTTCAATCGTTTGCATGAGAGTAACACAACCATACATCTTCTTAACAAAGCTATGGTTGCTTTATTTGACTGATTCATTAGCCAATTGACATATTTTATTATGAAGATTTGTGTTAACACATAAATGTCAACTTATCATAGCTGTCAAGGAGAAGAAGGATGAATTGATATAATCGACAATAATATACACAAATGCATCCAAATCTAAATGGGAAATTTCTTGGCTCTTTCTCATTTAGTGGATACATTATTTTTAAATATTCCTAGCAACGGAAGTCCAAAATCCGCGTAATTGACTAGATGATAATGGAGTGGGGATTTCTTTTATTTTTATTTTTGCTTTTCATAAAAGAATTTTTGGAGGAAGCTACTTTAATTTTTGTTTAAAACCTAGTTCTTAAAAGCTTCTTTAACTATTAAGATTTGGGGGTTCCATCTTTAAAAGTTAATTTTATTAAAAAAAAAAAAAAGTAATTAAATCTCTTATATAATGATCTATATTTTTGTCTTTATTTGATGTGATATTTATTTCTTAACATGCTGATGCAAGGGGTGGATCATTTGAGCAAACCAATTCTAAAATTAGGGTCCTCTTTTTTTAATCTTAGTCGGATCAAATTGCTCGTTTGAGTTTAACGGGCTCTCTTTAATACCATATTAAGACTTGTGTTTCTATATTAAAAGTCAATATTATTAAGAAGTGTAGTTCAAGCCTTTATATATTGATATATATTTTAATCTTTATTCGATTTGAAATATATCCCTTAACACTAACTAGAAGAAGCATTTTCATAAAATTAATCAAATAAGTTCAAAAACTATTTTTGAATCTCAAAAACTCCTTTTGAATTTTCGAAAGATATGTCAAACAAACCTTAAGACTGGGACAAGGATGGGGATGGGAGTTGCTTGCAATTAAGAATAGAAACTTGTTATGGTTCTTTCTTTTTTGAGCCTTGACCTTATAATAAGATACGTATGTTGACAATTAAAATTCATAAAAGGATTACTAGTGAACCATTCTTGAAGTCACCCAAACCATGCGCTAGTTCATGGTAAAATAAGCAAGATCGAGCATTTTCAGTGTAAATAGCGAACAACTGTACTTAACTGATATCAACTCTTTCACATTAGTATAAATCG
The DNA here is from genome assembly GCF_002742605.1 of Olea europaea var. sylvestris. Taxonomy (NCBI): domain Eukaryota; kingdom Viridiplantae; phylum Streptophyta; class Magnoliopsida; order Lamiales; family Oleaceae; genus Olea; species Olea europaea. The sequence continues at coordinate 83,321 of NW_019243441.1, read as the reverse complement.
TTGAGCGAATCTAGGAAAAAGCACAACCTGGCCCGTCCCTAGATCTACCCCTGTGTCAAAGCACACGTGATTTTGAGTATAAAGCATGACTTGATAACCAATTAATGAGGAACACGTCAACAAGTGAACAAAATGTAAAAAAGCTAGCAGATTAAGTTATAAGCTTATTAATCAATAGCTGCCGTGTGTCTCAAACATAAAGAGACTTATTTACTCCCAAGATCTTGAGAGACATCTATAAATAGACGACGGATAATTGGTGTAAAACGTTCCTACCTTTCAGCTTCATTGTGGAAAACGTCTTCACCTCTCATTTTTTGGTATTTTTACCCTCAAATCAACCTTTCGTTGCGCTGAAGGTCCTTCCGTCCAAGTTCCATCCATTTTGCCGTTAATTAAAGAGAGAGAACCAATATTTGTCCAGTCAGCAGGGATAAAACCGTCTCACCCATTGAACCCCTTATTCCCGCCTTCTACATAGTCCATATATTAACAGTAGCTAGAAAATGGGTGTGAAAATACTTTAAATTATTACATTAAATAAGGGGAAAAATGTCGTTAATTAAAGAGCATATATAGTGGTGAAATCCGACCATCACTGCTGCTTTTATGTTGGGTTTCTGGAAAAGTGTAGTAAGATATATATTGAATGGTTGGTCAATTTATAGAGATGACTGCTTGATATTTATTTCTAGTTTATGCTTATTGTGACCACGGGATAAATTGAGGAGATCGAGTGGAAATTGGTGCTGTGAAGTATGTATCAGTTCAATGGTGAATAGCTCATTTTGGCTTATTGGTGAAGATGAACAGGTCCTGTACACTTCTTCTGGGAATCGAATGAATCTTGCGCTAATAATCCCTACGTAATTATAATTTTGGCTTAAAACAGCCCTACCTATAAAAAGTTTGGCGAGTAAAGTCCCTACCTTTTAGAAATATTTGCGAATAACGTCCCTATCTTTTAGAAATATTTGCGAATAACGTCCCTAACTTTTAGAAAAAATTTGGCGAGAGAATTCCCTGTTTTCTTCCATATACCACCTGTTGATACACACCAACTCAAAAGTCCCTAAATACACAATTCTATCACAGAATCTGAGATACAATTCATCCACCAATCAATCGAAAACTGAAACAAAAACATCTACTACTACTGAAGCAAAAATAACCGAAAACTGAAGCAAAAATAGATACAATTCATTTCAAATGTGCAAAACATCCACTGTGCAACCAACATAAGTCTTGAACTTGCTACATTCTCCCAGTACATAAACACCAAAAAAAGTTCCTAAAGTGCTATATTATATCCACTACATGGAGACAATTTGTGCACTAAATAACAAAAACAAAAGCCAAAAAATTAATAAGTGAACTTGGCAAACGCCAGACAGCTTCATCCTAACAAGGTGCTAGAGGTGGTGCCAATTTGCACCCTCTCCTATTGTGTCCTGCTTCACCGCACTTCAAACATGTCATTATTAGCCCCGATCTTTTTCGTTGACCTTCCGTTGTTCCTGATGTTGATTGTGAAGTATTGGCATTGCTCTTGGACTGCGTGGACCTCTTCGGCTGACTTGAAGAAGCCACCTCATTCAGCTCTTTTATTCTGTTTTTCTTTGGCCTCCTAGGCCTCTTCGTGTACACCGGTGGAGTGAGAAGGTTTAAACCTGGGGTAGACCATGCCTCCGGACCTATGATGGGAGATATTGATGGCATATATGTTCTCATGTATGCATCCTTCTTATAGATGTCATCCACGAACTCCAACACGTTCAGGCCTCTAGATACAACTGAGGCAATGACATGGCTACATGCAATTCCTGATAATTGCCAACCACGGCATGTACAAGTTCGTGCCCTTAAATCCACAGCATGTAGGACAATCTCTGCATTGTGGCGAACTTGGAACTTTTCATTGCCTGCGTACTCAGCCCACTCAAACCTTGCAAGTTTACCATTTTTGTCCAAAATCTTCTGAATTCTAGGTCCAACTGCTCTTGTCCACCCATCACAAGACTCTCTACGGGCCACAATTCTCCTCATCAAATATACCATTATATCCTTCAGCATGGTTAAGATCGACTTCTCTCTTGCAGACACAATTGTGCTATTAAATGATTCGCATATATTGTTCAGAAGCATGTCACACTGATTCCACTCTCTAAAGTGGGATTTACTCCAATGGGAAGCTAGTTTTTCTTCAAGCCATCCATAAGCAGCCGGGTCCAAGTCCATCATCCGTTGCATGCGCTGACGCCATTGCGATATAGTAGTGGCCCTGGCTGCATCCCACAAACAGTTCTTCAATGCTAAACCCTTGTGACAGACGCTGAAATTGTTGTATAGATGTCTGACACATGTCCTATACTCCGAATTCTCAAACAATGTCCCAATTGCATTTGTCAATCCCTTTTGCTTATCTGAAATGAATATCCAATGTTGACTGTTATGTCTGTGCAAATCATCCTTCAATAACTCCAAAAACCATTTCCAATTATCCCCATTTTCAACCTCCACAACTGCATATGCCACCGGATACATACCATTATTCGCATCAACACCAACTGCTGTCAACAATTGGCCACCAAGCTCTGTCTTCAAAAAGCAGCCATTTACCCCAATCACCCTTTTGCAACCTCGAATAAAACCATCTCTCAATGCCCCAATGCAAATATACAACCGTCGAAATTCTCCAGCGTGCCCCTCAACCAATGCAGTGTTCCCAATATTTGTCCTCTTTAACTCCTCACAATAATCCCACAGTAATTTGTAATGCTCCACCACACTCCCTCTAATTTTTTCAAGCCCCTTCTCCTTCGATCTATATGTCTGCCAGGCTGAGATATCACCTAAACCATCTCGCTTAGCCCTCTCCATGAATACAGTAACTGACATGTTTTGCTTAGCCCTCCAATTAGCTAAATATCTATCTGCCAAATAGGATGAGGTCACCCTGAAGTTCTTGTATACTATGGGACAAGTACACTCCTCCACAAAAGTTTTGATCACCCAACTTGCCTTACCAAGCTCTTTTGTAGCATACAACACCCATGGACAATCTCCCTTACACTTGGCTCTCAATCTACGGGCATCATCCTTTTTGAACTTAATCTCTCTATTGTTTGTAACTGAATGTGAGGTGATTGCAGCCTTTAGTACGCACTTCGACTCAAATATCATGCCTGAATAATAATAAAAAATTCAATGCATATCAGACCTCATGACACTAAAGTACATAAGCAAGTTTAAATTTGAAGTAACGAATAATGTTCAAGTTACCTATTTTGAACATTGGATCCTCCATATCTGCCCCCACTTTGAAAGCATCATTGGAAGCCCTCCTTCTTGAAGCTCTATTGTCTTCCTCTTCACTATGAATGCTTCGTAAACCATCGGAGTCCCCGTAGTCGATATCTGAATTTCTAATAAGCTGCTCATTCGACATACCAAATCCAAAATCAAAATGAACTCTTTCACTCCCTACTTCAGCAGTATCTACAGGCTCCGGCTCCATCTCATAATCGAATTCCACCAAACCTTCAACTTCCTCTTCTTCCACCCTTGTTTCTTTATTTTGATCTTCCTCCGAATTCAAATCACTTACATTTGTATCTCCCTCATTTTGGTATTGTAAGGTTTGCTCGTATTGTGACCACAACTCATCAGCATTTTCATCAAAAATTTTGTCTGACCAACTATCTTCAGGCTCATTTCCTTCGTTTTCAGCAACTGAAGGGATATAACAACCTTCAAATGGTTGGTCTTCGTCAACTTGTGAATGTGAAGGATTCCACGGCAATGCATATGATTGCTTTTGGGCTACAACATAGATTTTCACATCTGGACGTCCATCCCTATCCCTACACATTCCTTTAATATCCTCTTCACTCTCTAGTCTCATCAACTCCTTCCCTAAACTCATTTTTTGCTTCTTATAGTAAAATTCTAACACACTTTCATCACAAGTCCCGTTTAAGAATTTACGCAAATTCTCTCTGTTGCACCATTTAGCATGAAAGAAGTCGATGAAAAGAACGGATCCCCCTTCATAAACCACATTGTTTGGCTTATCATAAAATTGGCCCCCATAATGTACTTCGATAGTAAAATATTCAGACTTACTACATGTAAACAATCGTATAAAGTTTACATCAAAACCAACCAACAAATTAGGGAGGACATTGATAGAACTCAATGCAAGAGGACATAACTCAATTGTATAATGTTAACAACTACGTGGACATTGACAGACTCAACCTCAACACTGGAACATGGATATCTTCTATGGCAGCAATATATCAAAAACAGAAAAGCAGGAAATACAACACTAAAAACATTCCACTAAAATTTTATAGCTCACTGAAAATAATTAAAGTGACTAACTCAACCTCAACACCAAAAAAAAAAAAAAAAAAAACACCAAAACGGATACAAATACATGCCATAGGGAAATACGAATAGTGATAGAAAACAGACATAAATTGGGGGATTCCAATCCAAAATTTTGTGAATGCACACTGGAATCAGAGAAGTTCACACAAAAAATAGGTGATGAACTATATACCATATCTGGGTCATTCGTCGTCGGGGTTTCTCAAATATGGAAGAAACATGTTGTTCCTTGAAGGCATGTGTGACAACAATAAACACTATCAAAACCCTACACGTACACTTAATCATGCAAAGCACCACAGTACGAAATGGAAAACGAAAATACCCAACAAGTAATGATTCTTACCCGACGTCGCTCGCTGGACAAACTCCTAACGCGAGCTTCCACTATTCTGGCTGCTGGTATGCGACCATACGAGAGGAGAATGGAGCAATAACTGTTGAAATGGAAGATAAATGGGAATTTTTGAAGAACAGCGAGAGAGTGGAATGGGAACCATTCAGGCTGTGAAGTGTGAAGAAGGAAGAAAATGAGGGGTTTTCAATGGGTGAGACAGTTTTACCCCTGCTGACTGGACAAAAATTGGTTCTCTCTCTTTAATTAACAGCAAAATTGATGGAACTTGGACGAAAGGACCTTCATCGCAAAGAAAGGTTAATTTGAGGGCAAAAATGCCAAAAAATGAAAGGTGGAGACGTTTTCCGCAATGAAGCTGAAAGATATGGACGTTTTGCGCCAATTACCCAATAGGCAACATAGGGAACTGAAAAGATATTATCAACTAAGTATGATTAACATTATTCTGTTTCATTCATGAGTTATTTACAGTTTCATATTTATCAATATTTCTCTTTATTTACGGTGAGTTATGAAGAAGTTAAAATAATAGCTAGTAAATATTGATTACTAAATTAAGAATAATGCTACCTAGGATCAATGGTGCTAAAGCACCAGTTTATGTGGTATTACATGATAGTTTTATTAAAGGTGAAATTGTGTTATTTATTTAACAAAACCTATAATTTAATATAATTAGTGCTGCCATCTAAATTAGCGTTAAACATTGATGTTAAATAGCATTACTCATTAAACGTGTAGCCCATTTATGGGGATAGAATTCTATATGTAACTATTTACTAATTATGTAACTTATATTAAATGTCACGTCAATCGAGAACAATTTATGTCTAGTTTAGGATAATTATATTCACTTCATGGTTCATGTTAATCTCACCACATTTTTATTTCAATGAAAGATCTCAATCTTTGCTCATTTTTCCACATATGTACTCAACTTTTTTCGTTTGATTCTTATTTTTAACGTTTAATTAATTAGTGTATTTTTATTCCTGATATCTATTTCAAATATTCTATTAACATGCTTTGAAATAAAGGAAAATTATTTTGTCAAACTTTTTTATTTTTTATTATTTGTTCTTGTTTACAAATTTGAAGGATGAATAAGTTTTATGCCTTCCTAACAAATATTTTGAACTAAAAATGTCATCAAATAAACATGGGCTAATTAATAGAAGGTCGAAGATAAAAGAAATTGAAAATAAAATGCGAAAATCAATAAAGATTGAAGACTTTAATTGCAATAAAATATTAGGGCTAGACAAAACTCTGGAACTGAACCGACTGAACTGAGTAGTTCCTCTTGAATTAAATACTCGAACAAATATCTGAATTCAGAATCAACAAATTTGGTTCAGTTCTCAGTTCTAGATCAAGAAATGAATCTCTCTAATTTTTTCAATTAATTTATTTTAAATAAACCAAATTATTATTTTTTAAATAAATTTACTAACTAGTTAATTTAGTTCAAACCCAAAAATATAATTTTTTATTTCTAACTTTCAATCTAAGTCAACTTAATCAAATTGACCTAAAATTTACCAAAATATATAATTTTACCGTAGTGTCGTTTCTACTATTCTAAAGAAATCAAATTGAAGCTTGATAATACATCTCTTAATTATTGTGAGCTCACTAGCTTTTCTTGTGATTTTAACAATCAAATTTATGAAAAACTCAGCAAAGAGGCGTAAAACATTCATAAGATTGTACTACATTATTTTGTAAAGGTTAAGATTGAACATATCATTAGTTAAATTAATGTACCTTTGTAAATATTAAAAATTTAATTATAGTACAGAAACCAAGAACGATAGGAACCGAATCGAATCAAACTGAACCAAATAAAATCGAACTCGAATTGTTCCATAATTAAATTTGAACCGATGGTTCTACTTATTAAATACTCGAAAATCTTAGGGTCCGATTCGATTCTCGTTTGAACTGATCCGAACCATACCGTACCATGCCTAGCCCTAAAAGATATGGTGTGGTTAAAAAAATCATGGTGAGAATATGATTATCCACAATTTTATTCAAACTATATGTAAAATGATTTTAATAAGAATAATAGTATTTGCAGTCGCTCACTACCGTAGTCATTTTACGTGATATAAATGTAATGATTAATGATTTTATAGATAAGGTAAAATAAATTACCATATTAATGCATCAAATCATTAATTGTCATATGTATGTCACTGCTGTCAATTTTATTTTCGCAAGTGTACGGACCGTAACAAGTAGTAAGTGGACCTAAGAGTTCGGATTATCAATTCCACGAGGATTATACTCTAGTACTTAATTCAGTTTTTCTTTGACCACTATTTGATGAGATAAAAATTTGGAGGATTTGAATATTAATCTAAATACAAAAATATAAATGGATACACGCACGATTGGTTTAAAAATCAAATAATGATGAATATTAGGGCAGAATAACTTCAGCTATTGGTCACCTTTACATCTTAAATTAAGATTCACATCTAATGTAGTGTTCGGTCGAATTCTCCTATTGTATTCAATTTACTCATCTCGAGTTCTCATTGAACCTATTTAACTAATTAAATTACATATCTCTATGCAAATCTAACTTAGTTAAACAAGTTCTTTGTCTTAGGAATTTAATTATGACTGCAATAATTAGTATATGTATCTCTATTCTTTATACCAATATACCGAATTTTACTACATGGTCTAAATCCTATATTCATATCTCTATTCGTAAAGGATTCACGAAATCATAAAATTAGTGATCAAGTAATTTAATGCATTCAATCCACGGTAAAATCAACACATGAAAAAATAAAAACCAAGAATCCAAATAATAAAAATAAATAAAGGATCACAATTGATTGCATTATTCGCCCTAACAATGGATTTAGTTATTCATAATAAAGGAAGAAAAATAATAAATTGTCTAAGTTGTAGTAGTAGTAATAATAATAATAATAATAATAATGAAAGAGCTTGGGTTGCCTCCAAAGAAACACTTCAAGTCATTAGCAAGACATTTGCACAAGTGCTTCACGGCACTTTGAATATGACTTTGGAGGTCCTACTTAACTTGCTTAATTTGACTTTGTTCCATATTTCACATGGATAAAACTCATTTGCTAGAAGGTTTCTACCTAATTGTTTGACAGATCCTCACAATGCATGGAGCCCACAAAAATAAAAAATGCAAAAAGAAGAAAAAAAAAGTGGAGCCCACCCCCTATGTGAGAGTCGATCGGGGAGGTTGGCAAAATTTCTTCTGGCACAGTAGCGTGATTTATTTCACATGCCCTCCAAAATGGTACTTTGCCCTTTTAAATAAGGTATGACTTGCCAAAGTTGTCCAAATTCGAACTCAACTGAGAGTACTTCGATCTTCTCATCGACTTTAATCACAAAATCAATGAAATTGGAGGTTTGCATGCTAATCCCATCTTCTTTGAATACCACTAATTCATTTGGCTCCTTGGTGATTAATTTATTCGTTTTTACATGTTTTACTTCTTTAGTTGGTTCTTTGGGTTGAATAACGAAGAGATCTTCCATTGGCTGTTATTTGGTTTTTTCGAAATTATCTGATCTTCAATCTTTCTATCTTTTTCCATGATGATGTCTCCCATAACAATTTCACTGTAATCAAATTGTTCTTCATATGGATAGTCGAAGATATCTCTCCTTACTTCTACTAGAGTTGCCAACAAGAAGTAATTTTTAGTATAATGAACTGTACCACAATATTCACAAGTCGGTCTAATCTCCTCATAAACAATAGATTTGATGTTTAGTCCTTTCGGGAAGCCATCCTTATCAAATTCAATAGTTTGATTGTATCCCCACTTTTTTTCAATTCTTGTCTAAAGAGGAATTCTCCAAAGAGTATGTCACCTTCATTTTAAGTTGAGATCAATCATTGTGAAATTTTTTTACCTCGTGCTTCTTTTTATTCCCTGTCAATGGAGCAAAGAAAAATAAATAGATTAATTAAAAAATTCAACAAAAACAAATAAAAGAAAGAAATAATTAAATAAATATTAAAAAAAAATAGTCCCCGACAGCGGCGGAAAAAAATTTGTTGTCAGTTTTATTTTTACAAGTGTATGGATCGTAATAAATAGTAAGTGGACCTAAGAGTCTGAATTGTCGATCCCACGAGGACTATATTATAGCACTTAATTCAGTTTTTCTTTAACCACTAGTTGATGAGATAAAAAACTTATAGGATTTGAGTTTTAATCTAAATACGAGAAAATAAATAGATGCACACACATTGGTTTGAGAATCAAATAATGACGGATGTTAAGGCAGAATAAATTCACCTATTGGTTATCTTTACATCTTAAATTAAGATTCACATCTAATTTAGTGTTCGGTCGAATTCTCCTCTTGTATTCAATTTACTCATCTCGAGTTCTCATTGAACATATTTAACTAATTAACTTCCATGTCTCTATGCAAATTTAACTTACTTAAACGAGTTCTTTGTTCTAAGAATTCAATTATGATCGAAATAATTAGTATAAGTATCTCTGCTCTTTATATCAATGTACCGAATTTTAATACATGGTCTAAATCCTAAACTCATATCTCTATTCGTAAAGAATTCAAGAAATCATCAAATTAGTGACCAAGTAATTTAATGCATTCAATTTATAGTAAAATCAAGACATGGAACAATAAAAATCAAGAATCTTAATTAAAAAAATATAAAGGATCCCAATTGGTTATATTATTCTCCCTAACAAATGGATTTAAGTATTCTTAACGAATGAAAAAAATAATAAATTGTCTTAGAATACATCACTGGATTTGTAATAAAGTGTAGAAGAAAAATAGAATTCTTGCACCAAGATCTCCTTCCTCTTCCGATCAATTCGCCAAATCTTCAATCGTTTGATGTTTGCTTTATTTGAATTCCTCTTTTGATTCTTCAAAAGTGTTTCTTGCTTCTCAATGTGCGAAATTCCCATTTCTCAAAGTATGAAAAAAATTGTATTCATAGGTGTCTCCTCGTGTGTGTAGAAAATAGAGCTTTTATGGACTTTAAAACAGGGGAAAAAATGCGCCCTAGAAGTACCCAGGCTTCACCTCAGCACCATAGGAGCTGTGCTGCCGCATCTTTGTTTTGGTGGCCGCCCGAGGCGCTACCTCTCATGTAGAAAATCAGTATCATACTTCTTTTAATATTTTTATCATAACCTTTTCTCGCGATATCCGATTGAGACGATTCAAAATGCGTTCGAAAGTTAACTCAAAGAACTACAACTTTACTTCAGATATCATTTTAAAATTCAATCATATTCTATGTCAAAACCGGGTCTCAATATGAGACTGAAAACGGTGCATAACTTTTTTTTTCGGTTGGAACTTGAGGTGTGATCATACTTAAATTATATTTAATTCATTTGACGTCTTTCTTTATCCAATTGACTCCGAGCACTTTTGAATCTTCATCATGAGGTCCGACACAACTTTTGAGTATTTGAATTTTAGTTCTCGAACTTTGAATCTCTTACACTTATCCATTTTCTCCGATTTTACCAACTTTTGTTTATTTCCTTCAATCTCATCAACTTATATCACAATACCAAAACATACATTAAAACGCTCTAAAACTCATAGGAATTGGCTAAAGATCAAGTTTAAATGATATCTAAAGTATGAGTGAAATACACTCATTAGTCACGCAGGACGACTATGATAATTAGCGACTAAAAATAACATTACTCATTCAATTATATCTTTTGGACTATTGAATATATTTTATTTATATTCAAATTCAGTGCATTGTCCTTGGAGGTCCATCAATAATGTAATTAAAAAATAAGTCTTGAAAATCCACAATTAATTCTTCATTTATTTTGTCTACGAGATGTTTGGTGCATTGTCCCTCAAATTTTTCATTAATTAATGTGATTAAGGAGTGATAACCAATTTCTTAGGGTATGCTTGGGATTTTTTTCTCCCCAATGATTTAGACCAAATTTTGGTGGCACTGTTTATGAAGGATTGAAAATATCATACTTCCTTTTTTTTGCACCAATTTTGAATTGTTTAAAAATCGTCCTAAATTGGTGTATTATAATTTTGACTGTTTCTCTCAATCCACCAAATTGGTGGGTTTTGGTCATTTCTTGTATTCTTTTCCAACTTTACCTTTTATAAAATAATTTCTTTTAACAAACATATTTTGTTCAAAACTAACTTGAAAATAAAAAAACATTAACTAAAAAATTGCTTAAAAGCAAAAAAATAAAAATAATTATATATATATATATATATATATATATATATATATATAGAGAGAGAGAGAGAGAGAGAGAGAGAGAAAAAATCACTTATAAGATAAAAATCAACTTTTGTATAAGAAATTGTCTGTAAAATAAAAATAAGACTAATAAGTCTAAAATTCACTTATGAAATATAAAAAAAATTGCTTAATTAAAATTCACTATGTGTAAAAATACTTTAAAAAATATATAAATTCATTTATAATTATAAAGTTTACGTATAAATAAAAGACAATGACTTAAAATTAAATATCTAAAAAATTTACTTAAAATTTTACTTGTAAAAGTTGACTAAAATTGACTTATATATTGTGAGTAAAAATATTCATACAAAAAATTATAAAGGGTATTGATATTTTCATCCAAAATTTTTATATATCCATCACACTCTAAATTCATCCCTATTAAAATTTTAAATTTTATAAAAAAATACTATATTCATCCGAGTTTATTAATAATATTAACCTTATTAAATTCATTCATTTAAAATTACACATCCACACCAAATTTCAATTTACAAATATCCCCATTTTTCGCGCTCAAAATTTCCTTTGTCTCAATAATACCATACGCTAAGATAAGAATGGGCAAACTATCAATATATTGAACTACACATGGATAAACTAGAGATCTTGACAAAGACAAAAAGAAGAAGGAATGCAGCCAATTAAAACAAACCCATGACCTATCCTGATTTTTACTAAACAATTATATTATAAAAATCACAGTTTTTTTACAGTTAACAAAAGTGCTTGTCTAGTTCTGATTTTCCGGGAAGTTCTAAAAGATAACCTTGATAATCAAAACAAAAACAAATGCATTGACTGGAAATACAAAATTTTAAAAAAGAAAAGAAAGAATCACATTAAAGTTGCGTAAAATTCTCAAATGAATTAAGTACAAAAGAGATATTTTTCAACAGAATAAACTTTCGAACATGAGTTGGACTGTTTTAAAAATCCCACTAAAACCACTTAAAGTCGATTTGCTCATAAATACTCAAAATACTTTAAAAAAAAAGCTCATAATTAATACTCCAAAACTCCCAAGCAATAAGCATGCCTTTAAAGTACATTTTCCACTTAGTCTTTATCAATTCGTACCATCCACAATTCATAAGTACTTTAACATTGCACGTTTGGCAAAGCTTAAAATTATAATTTGAGTTAATCAAACATACTTTTTTATCAATCGATTTCGTAGGACATATAACTATATTTATTATCCACATATTTTGTTACGTGTAGAAATCATTATGTTCCACTTGAATGCCACGTCAACCACAACAATGGATTCCGTTACGGGCCCATGTTTGAGATTCGATATTTATGCCTCGGTTTGTTGAGGCATGCCTAATCAAACAATCACCTCAATCATAAAGACTTACCTAAATAAAGGTATACCTTAACTTAGCAAGAAACATGATTAGGAGTCTCAGCTAGAGGCATAATTAGGGGATTCGGTTAGACTCGGACGTTGACATAAATCTTAAAGTTATTTCTAACAAATTAACTTTAATTTTAGTACACTAAGCTTTGATGTGCAAAAAAAGTACTCTCAGACAGGAATAACAAAAGCACAAACATCACTAAACTTTGAAAACGTGAATTTAATCATGATTTTCAATATAATAAAGAAGAACGTCAACCAAGGAAAATGACTAAAATGCCCTTATTAATTTTCTATAAAATTTCAATAGATCATTGCATTGTAGTTACTTGATTTTTGTGCATTGTAGTTACTTGATTTTTGCTCAATAAATTAAAAGTTTCAATCTTAACTTATATTCAATTTTCATTCTTCCCCACAACTATTACTAGCATGGGTCTCACTCGAAATTGATTTCTATATAGTAAATGAGAAATGTAAGTAGAGAATACAATCGATACTACCTAATCCAGAATGGTTTTAACTAAGATTTAAATAAAAAAATGTACCTCTTCGTCAACTTCCTCTTCATTAGAATTTGTCATCCCTAATAAAAGAATGATTTTTTTAAAGCAGGTAATCGGTTCGTCGACATAAATACCATACTCACACCGTTACAAACCGGTTCATTAAAATCAAATACCATATCCGTCTCATTGCACCATTGGTTTGATTTTTTTCCACTCCATTCGGTTCGCTTAACCGCAGTTTTCGATTTTAACGGTTCAAATTGTTATCCCTACGTTAACCCACATTGAATAACAATCGCACTACTTGGCCAGGGGAATAGAAACAGGGTAAATCCAAGCTAGTGTGGCATTTTAAAAAGGATATATATATATATATATATATATATATATATATATATATATATATACACACACACACACACACAAATTTTGGGCTACCGAATTGGTTACCACTCTCACATGCATGTAGGGTCCGCGTGCATTTAAAAATTCTGGTGTGTGGGACCCACCCTCCTATTGTGTGTATAGGTAAAAAAATTCGGCAAAAAAGTGCATATATATCTAGCATTGTCAACAAAAAAAGGCAGAAAATGGCTTTTGAAAATGTGTCAAATTCATTTCCATATTTTGCCAAAATTTCAAAACCAACCCCCACAGATGAAACCCTCCTTAGTTCAATCGAAGGGTCATCGCCACACACCTTACCATCTCCGACCATAGCCAGTCCTGGGCCGAGGCAATTGAGGCCTACGCCTCAGGCCCAAAACCAAAGGGGGCCTAATTTTGGTCCCCTTTATTTTATTTTTTTTTAAGGGTTTAGGGAGTTAAAGGAAATTTTGGTTTTTCATTCGTTTTCCCTCCTGCATGTGACAGTGCAACCGACGATCCATTTTAATTTCATCAAGACAATGTTACAAATTTTTTGGGACAGTTATGGAGTTTGGATGTCATTTTAATTTTGTATTGTTTCTATAAATTCATAATGCTCAAATTTTTGCATAAATAATCGAAAATATTATTGGATTTGCAAAATGGAAAATGGAGATTTGTTCAACACATCTTGATCCAAGAATGTGTGTCCTACTTGAACCTACAACGTTTGGTATCTATTTATTATTTAGCGTCCTTGACTGGCATAAGGCAGCAATAAGGAATTGTCTAATGATGAAATTTTTAATTCAGGCTTACGAATTGTGACGGTGGAATTTTCAAAGGTATGATTCCATAATTTTCGTTAAAATTCTACTTCTCAAATCAGCAGTGGCTTGCCCTAACTTGTTATTGAATACGTTGGAAATGTTTGAAGCCTTGTCGGCTTATATAATAGTGGTCTGGTCAGCTTATATGATTGGTTATTATATGATTAACAATTGCACGTGCATGTAGTAACTATATTGAAAATTCTAATTATGAGATTATTGAGATATTTCGTAATTTCTTTTAGGTTAATCATTGGGCATTAGGTTGCATAATATATCGTTGAAATAATATATTTGTTTGTTGTTTTAATGTTAAGTTTTAAGTTAGTAATAGGATGCAAGATATACAGTTGAATTTTGCATTTACTTTGATTTCGTGGGGAGGGGCCCAATTTATGGACTTCGCCTCGGGCCCTGACGATCGCAGGATTGGCCCTGTCTCCAGCCACCACCGAAACTTGCAAGCAGACCCCAAATGTTTGAATCGACTGTGGTACCCAACGAAACACAACGGTGGTCTGTAAAGGACATCATTTCCCCAAGTCATCACCGTGTTATCACTCTCGGCACCACGTTCATCTGTAAATCTATTTTCATTTCTTTGTTATACTCCGGTTGAGAGGGAGGCTGCCAATAGTGATGTAATTTTTCTTAGCAACCCATAGTGAGTAACCCATCTGTTTGTTTGGTGTTTGTTTTAATGATTTTATTCAAGGTTTTGTTGTTTCACAATTACTTCCAATTTGAATCTCTAGTATTTGATATTTGTTTGTTGTTGTTCGATGCCGTGTGTTTTAATTGTGCTATGGTTGCATTTGTAGTTTTCCTTGAGAAATGCCCATGCCCGTCATGTAAGTGTGGATTTGAAAAATGTTCTGTGGTGAAGAAGGAGACTGTCAATAAAGAAAAATTATGCGTTTGTTGCAGTAACAATTATGGATTTTGGGATTGAGTTGTCGAAGAAAAATCAAGTGCATCTAGTAGTGTTAGCGCTACATTTGTTTACCTTGTGACGAATGAAATAGTTGATGAAATGCCCCGTAGTCTTGAATCTCAAATTCGGCTTACCAATCAAGAAGATCTAGGATTTCGTTGGACAACTATCAGAAAGGACAAAGTAAGCACGGTATAGAATGCAAAAGAGAAGTGTTCGACTTGATTAGTAGATATTGTTGAAACTACCGTAGTTAATTTAAAAACTATGTTTGTGTATGGAACTTGAATTTTTCACCTTTTTGTTGTAATCTATATGGTTATATTTAATGCAATGATGAGTTCTCTATTATCTCTACTTAAGTAGCCATTTTGCTTTTTATTTTGTTGATTATCCGATTCTCCCAAATGTACATCATCATACATTTTTCCTTCCACTTGATACGTTCTCATTATCAAAATCTACCAAAACATCGTCATATGTTTTCCCTTCCATTGTGTTTACAGTTTCGTAACTTTCTCATTATCAGATTCCACTAAAACATCACATTGCTCGTCTTGCATGTTGTCCATAATTTCTTCTGCTGCGATAAAAACGTTGGTCACATTTAGCACAACATAAATACAGTAGTATGCTTTCAATTCGTATCATTTGATGGGAAAATGATTAATTTTAAATGTGAACATAGTAATAACTGAAGCCAGTTGTAAATATATGTGCATCATCGCATTCATGAAAAAGTTGAATTCTGCCGGTTCTTGTTTGCTAAAATTCATTAAACATATTTACAGATATGCAGCACGTTCACGAAAATTCATTTTGCCAATTGCAGTTTACAAAACAAAATTACACATAAGTATGTTAAGCCATAGGAGGGATGATACCTTCAAGGATACGACTCTATCCATTAATAATGATGATGATGTCGATTCTTGGGAGACATGTTAAATTTCAATACAAAAAGACAAAATCGACTAAATTTCATTGTCAAGAGAAAATTCATAAAATGGAAGTTTAAAGACCAGGGTATAAGCTTCCTATGCAACATTACAAAATAGAGCTAAAGTCTCATTTTGGACAGTAGTGAGGGTCACCTAACGTTACGCTTTATAACAAATGGCAATTTACTAAACAAAATAACACATAAGTATGTCAAGCGAACGTCAAGCCACAGGAGTGATGATACCTTTAGGGATTTGGGAAAGTGGAGCTTCGCTCTTCTTCGCTATGTGTAATGGCCTTTATAGTGTCTGGTTGGCGATGGCTTGAATGCTAGAATGAGGCGTAGATGAAGAATGAGGAGAGGATGGGCTCATGTGGATTGGCCGCAATTTGACGAGATCAGAGTGACCGTTGCTGGGCGTTAATGGTCAGGATTTAGAGATGTAATGAATTTCAATCAATTTGGGAGAGTAGTGTAAGAATTTCATTTGGGTAAGTCAACCAGGTCGTATTCATTTTTAAATTTTCCCTCCTTTTTTCACTGCCATGTCGATTGTTTTTAAAATCCTGTCAACCAAATGTTATCATCGAGCCTTTCCGTTTAGAATAGGGCTAAGGAGGTTTAGACAGTGAAAAGGGATTTGTTGATGAACAATATATTATTGAAATCCGCACTTATTTGATGTTGGCTATAACTAGAATCCCCAAAACCCCAAAAAATAATAATAATAATAAATAAATTCTAAAACTGCACTGCAAAACCCTAATTCTGAATTTCAGCCTAAATTGTTGATTTGAATTGCTTGGATGGCGATTCTCTCAGACTACGAAGAAGAAGAACAGACGCAGACGACATCAAACAAGCCGTTTACCGCAGCGTTCGATCCGTCAAACCCTTTAGGATTTCTGGAAAAGGCTTTTGAGTTCGTGGCGCGAGAGAGCGATTTATTCAAGAGTCATTTCTTGATCAAGGATGTGAGTGCTGTGGTTGGAATGGTGAAGGAGAAAGTGGAAGTCAAGGCGAAGAAGAGGAAAGAATTGAAGCTTGAACACATTGTAAGGGCTGAAAAGAAAATGAAGGAGGATCCACCATTGGCTAAAGAGGTGAAAAAACAGGAGTTGAAGCCGGAGGTCATGGAGGAGGAAAAGGGAAGTGATGCTAAAGGGGAAGAGAAAAATGAACCTCGAGGTATCCTTCAATTTTTATTATTTGCAATATTGTTATTTATTACTAGTGGATTTTGTAGAATTCGGTTCCGTACATATACTTTTTGAATATAGTGGCTCCGAGGAATCAATTTTTTGGCATGTCTTCGCAAATTTAGATCGGGCGAGATTCTTGTGATTTATTTCTTCTGAAAGGTTCCATTTCTTTGAATGCAGTTAGATTTTTCTGTACTGATTTTCCATCTCTTTATGGCTCGGTTCCGTTTAAGTTTGTCCACTGTATGCTTTGCCTATTCTGGGAGTTTAGCTGTGACGATTAATACCAGGAACTAGAGTTTCATTAGATGAGTAGTGCCTTGAAGAAGTGTTGCTTTCGAATAGGTTTCGTGTTCAATTTGCTTCTCTGCATAAGAACGGCTGTGGAAGTCTTGATTTGCAGTACTCATGTTCCTCTGTGTTTGAATTTCAGCAGGGAAGAAAAAAATGAGAACATAAATTTCGTTATATCTTTCTTCATATATCATGGTTTAGAATTCTATTTGCTTCTGTTCAATTGATTGGTATATTAGGAATCTATATATTTCTTTCAAGTGCCTTTTAAGGAAGAAGGATGAGGAGAAGACGTCAACAATCTCGAGTTGTGCATTGTTTTTCTTGATTGCTTGTGGAAAATAACGGATATGGCTTGTTGAGGACAAAATCCCACCAAACGTGCTGGTGCAGCAAATATGAAAAACGAGCTGAAAAATTAAAATCCCACCAATGATCACAAGAAAGGAAGAATCTATTCACTATTCAAAACAAAAATTACTAATTTCAAACGCTAGTTTAATATCTTGCTTTCTTCCTCTCTCTTGACTTTTTTCTCTCTACCCAGAAAATTTTGGCTGTACCAATTGTCTCTCTAACACAATATTTTCCTCCACTCCAAAATTCTTCAGTCCCCGATCCACTTTATCTATATATAATGCACGGCTTTGCCCTAAATCTTCATTGGCCTGCATTAATTACACTTTACTTCCCATGCAAATTGCCTTTCGTAAAACATTCCACATTGCTGCAATTCCTTGTGTGCATGGCTGCCAAATACTTCTTTCAGTTAATTAACATAATCAACTTAAATAAAAGAACTAAAAATTTAATTTGAGTTAAATACCTAAGTGTGGGCATAGGAACAAGTGCCTGGGAATTTGCTGTGTTGTGCTTTTGGAGAATCTTTGTAGTATTTGTGGAAGCTGTTTCATTGATAGATGTAAACTTCTTGGAGAAAGGGAGAACAGACTATGAGACAATTTTTCTTTCCCCCCGGAGTTGAATTATGAGCTGAAATTGTAACCAAAAAACTTCTTGGAGAAAGGGTAAACAGACTGAGACAATTCTTCATTTTCCCCCCTGGAGTTGAATTATGAGCTGAAATGGTATCTAGAATCCTTACCGCTTTCTACTTTTCTGATTTATACGAAGTCATAACTATTGAGGAAAAGAAAACTTGTCATTTTTTCAATCTTCTAAATGTTTACTTTTTAGATTCGTATTCCCATCTGCATGGATTGCATTTATGTTACTTAACTGCCATGCATTACTGATCTACTGTATTTCAGTTCAATCAACAGTCACACTGAAAATTACAAGGTAGCGTTACTCTGATTTTGCTTATGCTCATGAAATGTTATGTACATCGTTGATAATCTGTACGTGTGACAAGTGACTGCCAACTATCCATTCTTCTACCCGTTTAGGGAAGACCACGCAGTGTTGATTACTAACTGCTGTTTTGTATATGAGCAGCTCCTAGCAAAGGCAATGGACTTGATATGGACAAGTACTCTTGGGGTCAATCTTTGCAAGAGGTCAATGTTGTTGTTCCTGTACCTCCTGGAACAAAGTCAAGGTTCATTGTGTGTGAATTTAAGAAGAATTATCTTAAAGTTGGGCTTAAAGGTTATCCTCCAGTTATTGACGTAAGTATATTGTGCTGTTCTATTTATCTTCTCATACTGTTATCATATCTTAAAAAGTCAAATACTTGTGTGTTTTCAGGGTGAACTCTTCCTTCCTATCAAGGTCGATGATAGCTTCTGGAGCTTAGGTAGGTCTAATTGCATATTCTGCAATTGTTTTACACACACACACACACACGTCTGTTTATGGATCAAACATGTACTTGGAATGTTATTTGAAAGGAAATGGATGTTAACTGTGGTCCAACTTCTTGTAGAGGATCAGAAATCGGTCTCTATCCTCCTTACCAAGCAGAACGAGATGGAATGGTGGAAGTACCTGGTGAAGGGTGAGCCGGAGATTAATATGCAGAAAGTAGAACCTGAAACCAGCAAACTTTCAGATTTGGATGCCGAAACACGTTCAACTGTGGAAAAGATGATGGTAATCTCTGATGTACCATAACAGCATTTGCACATATGTTTTTACATTTTTTATTATATTCATATATTTCGAATATTGTTGCTGGGTGACGGTTATATTAGGAAAGTAATGAAATGGTGACCCAGTTTTTGCGCAACTCTTTTAAGTAGTTCAATTGCTATTTGCAGTTTGACCAACGACAAAAATCCATGGGCCTTCCAACGAGTGATGAAATGCAGAAGCAAGAGATGCTAAAGAAGTTTATGGCTGAGGTGAACACTAAATAACTCACCTCGCACTTCTTATCTCATTCTTTTGGCATCTCTATGTTTTTCAAGTCTCAGTGATTTACTAATTTGACTTTGTGTTTTTTTCCAGCATCCAGAGATGGACTTTTCAGGGGCAAAAGTTAGCTAAATGACCTGGAGAGAGCTTTCTGTGCAGATTATGTTCCTTCTTAATATGATACATCCGTCGATGTGAGCTATTGGTTATCTTTTTGGGCTTCTCAACTGAATTTAAAGCGGATTTATTTTTCTGAATGAGAGGCTTCTTGATAATAACTTTTGCCTACATGAACCATCGATGGTGTTGATGTTAGTGATATCATTATACTGTTACTCGTAAATTCTTGGGCATTGTTTTCAAAGTGAACTTTACCATTGATAGAAGTGTTGCGTGTTGTCACACCTGTCCTACCCACCTGAGTCAATGGCCCACTCATCCTGATTCACATGGCGTTCCTGCCGAGGTGGCACACATTGCCGAGGTGGGTTATATCCGAAGTGCTTCAAGCCGAGGTCCATCCGTCAAGGCTCCTCGATCTGATGTATGCGAGTCTGTCGAAGTCCAACTATCAAGGCCCATCCTCAGGTGGAAGTATTTGTCAAATGGTCGAAGTCCCGAAGCTGATGCACGAGCCTCTTAACCACAAGGAGCTTCCTCCACAGTCACTTCTCCCAAGAGATCGCTTGCTCAGAGATCTTATTCGAATGATTGATGGAACGTTTGTCACAAGTATAAAGGTCAAGTCTTGTCGCTAGTATGGAGGACCTGCGCAAGCAATAAATGCGCCGTAAGCTAGCAAGTCAAGTCCCATACCTAGGAAAAGACGTTTGAACTAAAGAGATGAGTCCACATACCACTTCATCCAAGGGCTCCCATGTCATATGTATCACTATAAATACTTTCATTGTGTAATGTCAGGGGCTAATGCAAGAATCAATACTAAAGACTACATTTACTCAACTCTCTCTCAGTTACTTGCGATATACAAATCGAGTTTATACACTTTTACATATACATTTACGAGCACCAGTTGGTAATTATTATACAATCGGATTACGAACAACTCGTCGGATTTTGAACGTCACCGTCTCGCGTCGTTGGGCTACTCTCACACCCCTTTGAACTGCTCGTTTTAGACCGTCCACGTGTCTTAGCGTATTGGACATTCGCCCACGCAAGGGCGGGTGGGATCAGCATCTGTTGGCGCACTTTTTGGGGTCAACAAGAAGTATTAAAAGTGAGACACAGAATAATTTAGCTTCCTTCTGCGTCTGGATTTAAAGAGCAGTAGTTTTACTTTTCATTTATCGGTAACTGTATATGCTTAAAAGTTACTTTTGTAGACCTTCTAAAAGAATATGCTTTATTACCAAGAAAAAAAGGGTGTTGACACACTAAAAGTGCAGCCCAAATCAAATAGTTCAAAGAGTGAAGTCCAATGGGGGAATTCAAGATAAAGGTCCAAACATGATTATTAATGAATGCGATGGAAGTCCATGAACACAGTAATATCATCTCCCAAGCTTGCAAGACGCCCAGAATCTGAGCGAATGGAGTACCTTATGGTCGTCCAGAGCGATGACCCCGTTCTCGCCCAAACTTTCGAATCGCCCAGGATCTTAGCAAGTATAAAACATTATGGTTATCCAGAATAACAGTTATTGAAACAGTTATTAAGTGATCTTATCACATTCCACGATTCAAAGGGCCCAGTTGAATGCGGATGAACGACAAAAAGTAATGACAACAGTTAGAGACGACAGTTCCACGACAAGCTAGCCACCATAATGAAAGTGGGTAGTTATACAGCAATCAAACAGTTTCCAAGCGGTTTGTCACGAAGAAATCATCAAGGGAATATAAAAGGAAGAGAAGACAGAGAAAAAGGGACGAACCAAACACTCTCAAATAGAGAATATGTAATTTCGATTTTTTAGTTTAAACTTAAACACTTCTTTTAGTACTCGTGTGCATGCGCCCCTTGGAGTTATTCTGTTTATTTCCAATTGTAAATCATCGCCAATAAATACCTCTTTTTGGGACTTTGTCTCAAGAGGTTTGTTCTTTACACAATCGTCTGATCCCTTTTTAATTGTTAGCGACTACCCGTGCGAAACAAAGGGTAAGATGAAAATATGTATACAAAAATAAGTAACTTATATTAGACACTGGTTGAATGAAGATTAGCATTGTGGGTGCTAGGACAATGCCACACTATGATGTATCGCTCTCTATAAAAAGTCTCATGGACCCCAATAATCTTATCTCTATTGTACACTTCCAGTTTGAAAGTGATTCTGTTCTCTTTTGGTGCATTTATTCAAACACCAGCAAACAAGGGAAATTATTTGTTAATCTGCAATAAAAGAGGCTCTGAAAATGATATTTTTTCTTTGAAAAATACTGCTGCCTTGCAACTACGTTTGATATAATATTCTTCCCCATGCAAGTACACTTGCGATATTTTTGTTACTTGCCTAATGTAGTATAATATCTTGCAGAAAATAAAATTCATGTTGTAGTATAATATCTTGAAGAAAATAAAATTCATGATCATTATTTAATTATTTTATCGATAATTTGATCAAAATATAGCTGCCTGATTTTTATGTCAGCTACGTAAATTTTTTTGGGCGATACGTGACGTTATTGAAAATCTTATAGCCCTCGTAAAAATTAGAAAATTGAAGCAATTTTTACACTTGAAATTTAGAGCTTGTATTGTAGTGTTTAGAAAGGTTTAAATTATAAGTAAAAAAAATATGAGTAGTGATAAGTAGATAATACTTATGGATGTCTCAATACGTGTGGATAAAAAGTGACTTGAATATTTTTAAATTTGAGCCAAGCATACATTAAGAAGTGTAATTCATATTAAGATGTAGAATGAGTCTAGTTTCTTAACGTTATGGGTGAATAGAGTTCAATTTAAGTAGTTTTTGAATTATTTTCAAACCAAACTATTTTAAAAAGTTTGAAAAAAATGCAAATAAAATCATTTTCATTTTTCAAACCAAATTAAATTGAATCATTTTCGCAATTTGATTTGGTTTCAAATGACGATTTTAGCTACAAAAAAGTAACATCTTTTAAATAAATGAAAAAAAAATGAATAAGTTGGTTTGAAATTTCACTATAAGACTTAAACTAAAACTTTTTAAACATAAATAGTATTATACTAATATATTTGTGTAAATTCAAGTTTAAATCAGTAAATTAATACAAACTCAACAATAAAATTTAAGTTTGCATTTTCAGTCTCATAAATAAATCATTCTTTTCTATAAGAGACAATAGAAATCAACTACTGAGTAAATTTGTTGAAGTATAAATTCATCTACTAAATAATATATTTTCTAAAATAAGTAATTTATTTTAATAAAAAATTGGGTGAACTTCGGTTTCATTGCAAGCCGTTTAAACTACCAAAACTTAAATTGGACTATTTCTAAAAGGTTTGGTTCGATTTTAAACCGGTCAGAGCTTAAACCATATGAATACAAATCAACATTTTCGAAATTGCAATTTCGATTCAATTCGATGGGTTGGTCTTTGTCCATTCTTAAAAAATTTATAAGCATGTTAATCACTCTTTCCATGTTATCCATTATTTCACTTAGTGATCAATTGCATTTATATACAAATATAAAAATTAATCATAAACACACATTTAATGGACATGTTACAATTTGCTTCTCTCTTGAAAATTTCAGAACTATGAATAGCTGACACGTTATCTTGGGCATGGTCCTTGAATTTATTGTCACTTGCAAAGGGAGGGGAAATGTCACAATGCAGTTCTTGTATTTTCTATATATTTTGTCCCTAAAATGTGTAAAGATCACATCACCAGGTGGGGTCAATGTTTTATCCTATTAAAATGCATTTCAATTTCAATAAAATCATGAATTTTACTATCATATCGAGGCGCAAAATATTGGTGGTAATACATAGTATTACTCATCGCTACGAAGTTCAAAATCTTTTAAATTTAAAGTCACTTATCACTTGTTTACTTCAAAAGAAACTCAAGACTCGATTTTTTCAATACGAGTTTTGTTAATAAAAGATTAACTTTGAAAATCACGTCAATAAAAATAAGTAACTTAAGAATAAATTTGATGTATTTTTAAGCACAACTGAACATACCTTGTGATTGTATACAAACTTTAATTGTGCTTCAAAATAATGTAGTGCGTTCACGTAAACATAAACAGTAAAAAACGATGCTCATGAGCAAACTTTTCTCGAGGTTGATCTTAAAATGTTGATATTGAGAGTAAGCGAATATTGTAAAAGTGTAAACTAGTTACACTTGGTTACCAAGGATCGACTTTGAAGAGGCTCGTGTCTGGTTTATCTTGGCTCAATGTGACTCGTTTTTAGGCATTCAAGGCCTACTCGAACCAACCCAAAATACAATTGATGTCAAGTAAGGGAATGCCTGTGTTGGATTACGCCATATTAATTTATTCAAAAGTAGACTGATTGATATATTTTGTCAGTATTATACTGAGCTAACGGTGTAAAGATCATCAACCATTATCTATGTATCAAACCAGCAAGTATTGACGTGTGAATATTACATGTATTGCCTTCTTTGGGCTGTTTTGATGGCTATGGAACATAAACTCTCAATCACTAATTGGAAATCCAACGAAAATCGACGTTGACATTGTCTCCAATTTCAAATCCAAATTCTCTGAACTAGATTTTTTTTTTTTTTCGCATGCTAATTAATTGAAGCATCGACAAATAATTTATAAATATGTCTAATGTTATTATTAGCATTGTGTATTTTTCTCCGGCCGGCTCCAATTAAAATAAAATTTGATTTATATAAAAATTTGATTAGTATTTAGTTCCGTCCGATCAAGTCCCAGTCGAACCATAACGACATGCCTTGTTATGTTTACATTCCAGTGGACGGTTTATGTGATTTCATATGTCATTTTCAGATTCGCCATTCTGAAATAGGTAGGTGTCACTATTTCTCATGATTAATCCTTTTCTGTTTAGGTTCGAAAAATGCAGCCATGTATAGGCAAATATTAAGGTCGCACGAACGAAAACAAATCTCATGCCATTTTCTATTCTTCTAGTGAAACAATGAGTACACTACGAGACACAACACTCCAGCTGTTTTTTCTTTTGCATTTCACTATTTTTAGAATAGAAATTCATATCGATATCTATACTTTCTCGATTTTGCTCTAACTTGCAAAACTCAAAAAGTTTGAAACATTATTTCATCTTATGATTCAATTGTTAATATGGATTCTGTTGATTCCGAATCTGGATGTGACCCAACGCTTCAACAGACACCCACCCCTCTTTCCTTCAAGTGTATATTACCTATACATTTGGACACACGTTTGAGGTACAGATCGAGGCTGTTGAATATTAAAGCCATAATTGTTGACTCCAATAATTATTGTTGAAACTTCATGAAGAAGTTTTCAAGTTGCAAGTGACCAACTTGAATTTGAATTCCTTTCCACCAATCACAACTTGAAAGTGGCAAAATTGAAGTGAAACTTTCCTAGCCACCATATTTGACTATTTAAGAAGAAAATTTCTATTGAAATTCTTCTTGTTTTCATGTAGATACTTCCATTAAGGAGGTTAACAATTTCTATAAATAGAGGTAGATGTGGGGAGAGAGAATGCAAGCAACTTGAGAGGAATTAGAGAGTAGAGAGAAGATTGGGAGTAGAGAGAAAAAAAAATTAGTTTCTCCTAAATATTACCTCCTTGTATTCTCATATTTACAAGAAAGATTAATTGTTGTTATCTCCTTGTATTTAGAGAGTGTCTGCCCGTGGACGTAGCCTAAATTGGGTGAACCACGTAAATACTTGTGTCCATTTTCAGCTGCGGTTTCTCAAGTCCATTTTGTTGTAAAGCCAAAGTCGACCCATGTTATTTCTAACAAGTGGTATCAGAGCAAGGTTCTGTGTAGAGTCGTTGTTCTATCATAGTATTGGTGAAAAATGGCGACAAAATATGAGATTGAAAAGTTCAATGGGAACAATTTCTCATTATGGAAAATGAGAATAAAAGCAGTTTTGAGAAAAGATAACTACTTGGCGGCAATTGGACAAAGGCCTATGGAAATTATTGACGATACTAAGTGGAATGAGATGGATAGCAACGCAGTTGCTAATCTGCACCTTGCACTAGCCGATGGAGTATTGTCAAGTGTGGCAGAGAAAAAGACGGCCAAAGAGATATGGGATATGCTGACAAAGCTGTACGAGGCCAAATCGTTACATAACAAAATCTTCTTAAAGAGAAAAATTTACACCCTTAGGATGATGGAGTCAACTACGGTGACAGACCACATCAACACCCTCAATACTCTATTTTCACAACTCACATCAATGGAGCATAATATAGAGACTGGTGAACGTGCTGAAATCTTACTTCAAAGTCTACCAGATTCGTATGATCAACTCATCATCAACTTAACCAACAACCTTGAAACTCTAGTCTTCGATGATGTTGCAGCTGCCATTCTTGAATAAGAAAGTCGGCGCAAGAACAAGGAGGACAGATTGACAAGTTCGCATCAGGCAGAAGCTTTGACGATGATGAGAGGGAGATCAACGGAACGTGGCTCCAGTGGGAGTCATAATCAGAGTAGATCAAAATCCAGGAGTAAGAAAAATGCCAAGTGTCATTACTGCGGCAAGAAATGGCACTTAAAAAGGGATTGTTGAAGTCTTAAGAAGAATGAAGAAGCTAAAGGAAAAGGTCCTGAGATATCAAAAGCTCAGGGTTGTGTAGCAAGTACCTCAGATGATGGTGAAATTTTATACAGCGAGGCAACAACAGTTGTTGAAGGCAGAAAGAAATATTCTGATGTCTGGCTTATGGATTCAGGAGCTACATAGCACATGACACCAATAAGGGAATGGTTTCATCAATATGAGACTATCCCAGGAGGATTTGTGTTTATGGGAAATGATCATGCCTTGGAGATCGCTGGTATTGGTACCATTAAATTGAAAATGTATGATGGTACAGTTCGTACTATCCAAGAGTTTCGGCATGTAAAAGGCCTAAAGAAAAATTTATTGTCTCTAGGACAATTGGACAGCATTGGATGCAAGACCCATATACAAGATGGGATCATGAAAATAGTTAAAGGCGCGCTTGTGGTGATGAAAGCAGAAAAGATAGCTACAAATTTGTGCATGCTTAAAGGAGAGACACTACAAGAAGGATAAGCATTTGTCGCATCGACATGTTCAGTAGAAGAATTGACGATGATGTGGCATCGCAAGCTTGCTCACATGTTGAAATGTGGTTTGAAAATTCTCTCAGAACAAAAGCTTCTTCCAGGGCTCAAAAAGGTTTCATTACCCTTTTATGAGCATTGTGTTACTAGTAAGCAGCACAGATTGAAGTTCGGCAGTTCCACTACTAGAAGTAAAGCTATCTTGGAGTTGGTCCATTCCGATGTTTGGCAAGCACTGGTTATATCCCTAGGAGGTGCAAGATACTTTGTATCTTTTATTGATGATTACTCCAGGAGATGTTGGGTGTATCCAATCAAAAGGAAGGCAGACGTGTTTGCAGTCTTCAAAATATTCAAAGTGCGTGTGGAACTTGAATCTGAAAAGAAGATCAAGTGTCTAAGGACTGACAATGGAGGAGAATATACTGGTGATGAATTTGATAACTTCTGTCAACAAGAAGGTATCAAGAGACAGTTCACGGTGGCATACACTCCACGGCAAAATGGAGTGGCAGAGCGGATGAACAGAACATTGTTAGAAAGAAAAAGGGCAATGTTGAGAACTGCAGGGCTAGCCAAGTCATTTTGGGCAGAAGCAGTCAAAACCGCCTGTTATGTGATCAATCGGTCGCCATCAACCGCAATTGATCTGAAGACGCCTATGGAAATGTGGACTGGTAAACCAACTGATTATTCTCACTTACATGTGTTTGGATGTCCTGTGTATGTTATGTACAACACCCAAGAAACATCAAAGTTAGATCCAAAATCCAGAAAATGTATTTTCTTAGGATATGCTGATGGAATGAAGGGGTACCGCCTGTGGGATCCCACTGCCCACAAGGTGATAATCAGCAGAGATGTCATATTTGCGGAAGGCAAAATGCAAGAAAAAGAAAATGATAGCACTTCAAAAGAAAAACCAGAGACTACTACAGTCGAAGTTGGAGACGAACGAGAAGTTATAGATACTTTTGAAGCAACACTAGAGCACGAAGAACAAGCTGAATCTAGTGCTCCAGATGTTCGACGATCAACACGGGAGAGAAGAGAACCGGCTTGGCACTCAGATTATATTATGGAGGGCAATGTTGCATACTGCTTACTGACAGAAGATGGAGAGCCATCAACTTTTCATGAGGCTATAAATAGTCAAGAAGTTTCTCTGTGGATGGCAGCAATGTAAGAAGAAATTGAAGCTCTTCAAAAGAACAAGACATGGGATCTTGTTCCACGACCAC
The DNA here is from genome assembly GCF_002742605.1 of Olea europaea var. sylvestris. Classification (NCBI taxonomy): domain Eukaryota; kingdom Viridiplantae; phylum Streptophyta; class Magnoliopsida; order Lamiales; family Oleaceae; genus Olea; species Olea europaea. The sequence goes on along the minus strand of NW_019243441.1, from coordinate 55,008 downwards.
AAGGAAGGAAGGTCATTGGAAATAAATGGGTCTACAAGATCAAACGAGATGGCAATGACCAAGTGGAGCGGTATCGTGTGAGACTGGTGATGAAGGGATATGCTCAGAAAGAAGGCATAGATTTCAACGAAATATTTTCTCCTGTGGTTCGACTCACAACAGTTCGAGTAGTCTTGGCGATGTGTGCTACATTTGACTTACACCTAGAGCAGTTAGATGTGAAAACTGCATTTCTTCATGGAGAACTTGAAGAAGAGATTTATATGCTCCAACCAGAAGGTTTTAAAGAAATAGGAAAAGAGAACTTGGTTTGCAGGTTGAACAAATCTCTATACGGTCTCAAACAGGCGCCGAGATGCTGGTATAAGAGATTTGATTCCTTCATCATAAGCCTTGGATATAACAGACTCTGTTCAGATCCATGTGCATACTACATAAGATTTGGTGATAATGATTTCATTATCTTGCTGTTGTACGTTGACGACATGTTGGTAGCAGGCCCCAACAAAGATCGTATTGAAAACTTGAACGCACAGTTGGCTAGGGAATTTGAAATGAAGAACTTGGGACAGGCAAACAAGATTCTAGGAATGTAAATTTATCGAGACAGAAATAATAGGAAGATTTGGCTTAATCAGAAGAACTATTTGAAGAAAATCTTGCGTCGCTTCAATATGCAAGATTGTAAGCCAATTTCTACCCCACTTTCTATTAATTTCAAGTTATCCTCAAGTATGAGTCCTAGCAATCAAGCAGAGAGGATGGAGATGTCTCGAGTACCATATGCATCAGCAGTGGGTAGTTTGATGTTTGCTATAATTTGTACAAGACCAGACATTGCACAAGCAGTGGGAGCGGTTAGTCGATACATGGCAAATCCTGGTAAAGAGCATTGGAGTACTGTGAAGAGGATCCTGAGATATGTCAAGGGTACCTCAAATGCTACATTATGTTATGGAGGATCAGACTTTATTGTCAGAGGCTATGTTGATTCAGATTATGCAGGTGATCTTGATAAAAGCAAATCCACCACAGGATATGTGTTTACTCTTGCTGGAGGAGCTGTAAGCTGGGTTTCGAAACTGCAGTCTATCGTGGCTACTTCTACTACAGAGGCAAAATACGTGGCAGCTACACAAGCCAGTAAAGAAGAGGCAGAATACGTGGCAGCTACACAAGCTAGTAAAGAGGCAATCTGGTTGCAAATGATAATGGAGGAGCTCGGACACAAACTAGAGAAGATTGCTCTATTTTGTGATAGTCAGAGCGCTTTGCATTTGGCAAAGAATCCAGCATTTCATCAGAGGACAAAGCATATTCGAGTTCAATATCACTTTGTTCGAGAGAAGGTGGAGGAAGGAAGTGTGGATATACAGAAGATCCATACAGCAGATAATCTAGCAGATATATTAACAAAGCCGATCGGAACTGATAAGTTTAGATGGTGTCGATCCTCCATCGGCCTAGCAGAAACGTAAGTAGCATGGAAAAGGCAAGTATGGGAAGGATGAAGTGGTCAACAAAAGTGACTTTAAGTGGGAGAAATGTTGAATATTAAAGCCACAATTGTTGACTCCAATAATTATTGTTGAAACTTCATGAAGAAGTTTTCAAGTTGTAAGTGACCAACTTGAATTTGAATTCCTTTCCACCAATCACAACTTGGAAGTGGCAAAATTGAAGTGAAACTCTCCTAGCCACCATATTTGACTATTTAAGAAGAAAATTTCTATTGAAATTCTTCTTGTTTTCATGTAGATACTTCCATTAAGGCGGTTAACAATTTCTATAAATAGAGGTAGATGTGGGGAGAGAGAATGCAAGCAACTTGAGAGGAATTAGAGAGTAGAGAGAAGATTGGGAGTAGAGAGAGAAAAAAATATTAGTTTCTCCTAAGTATTACCTCCTTGTATTCTCATATTACAAGAGAGATTAATTGTTGTTATCTCCTTGTATTTAGAGAGTGTTGTAATTCTCCTACTATAGTGAAATCCTCCTATACTTGCCCGTGGACGTAGCCTAAATTGGGTGAACCACGTAAATACTTGTGTCCATTTTCAGCTGCGGTTTCTCAATTCCATTTTGTTGTAAAGCCAAAGTCGACCCACGTTATTTCTAACAGAGGCTTCTCAAAACAAGGGCGAGTGATGTCTTGATCATGTGCGCTTCGATGCTCAAATCAATTAAAAGGCTAATAATTTAGTGTAGGGGGAAACAATAAGTGAGAACAATGCAGGGGTAGAATTTTATTTCTAGAATGAGAAATTTAATATTACCAAGTGTTAGTATTTATAGGCAAAGAGAATGATTTGATGTCTCCCAAATGCTTGACACGTAGTCTTAGCCCAACAGTTTACAAGTCAAGCACAAGAGTCACATCCTAACCATCATAGAATTGAGACCTCTCATACTCTGTCCTATAAAAGAGGAAGAATGGACTTGACTCATACTCGCTCTTTAAGAGATGTCGTTCCAATCAAATAGTAAGTGGCTCGAAGTGTCAAGTTAAATCTAGCATAAGGTGTCAGGCTTCGGACCATAATCACCTCGATCACCAGAGGCCCATCCAATGTGGTTAAGGTTTGGGTCCATTTCGATCGCATCTAATAGAAGTAATAAGCCTATGTTGAGTTTTTAAACTCAAATTAGGTTGGATTTTTTAGACAATATTTTTTTTTTCCTTCTTTCCACATGTTATTATTAGAAAAATATTGTTTTCCTTTATTTCACATGACTTCGTATCTTATTTCCATCTTTGTAGTATTTTTAAGGTTTGGCATGCACCCCTATAAATACTAGACTCTTTTCACAAGTTTTGTATTACTAAAATAGAGAATAATTGTGTATGCACAGTTATTGTATCTGTCTTCTCCATATTAGTCAAGTTAATATAATACTATATTCCTTTGCCAATTAATTCTTTGTTTATCTTATTTGTTTGCGATCATATATTTCCTATTATGTCATGTATATTGCATTGATCCGTTTCATTTTCCAACAAGTGATATCAGAGCTGCTGATTATGATTTGTTTGAGGTTTTTGTTCTTAATGGTGACCATGAGATATGAAATTTCGCTCTTGAATTACAATACAAAATTTTTGTTGTGGCAAGTGAAGATGTGAGCTATACTCACGTAGATGGATATGAATGTGCGTTGTTGAAAATTTGACAAAATGCTCACAACTTGGACGAAGAAGGAGAAACAACTGAATGATCAAAAGGCACTTTTATAGATCCATCTTCATCTCTCTAACAATATTCTTCAGGACGTTTGAAAGATAAAATGACAGCTGTGTTGTGGTTGAAGTTTGAGTAATTGTCCATGACTAAAAGTCTAATAAGTAAATTGTATCTGAAGTAGAGGTTGTATTCTTATCGCATGGCAGAAGGCAGATCTTTGAAAGATCACCTGACTGTGTTCAAGGAGATCGTTACTATTTTGGAGACTTTAGAGGTAAAGCATAATGAAGAAGATTTGGTCATAATCCTTTTGTGTTCGCTGCCTACTTCATTTACTTTGTTTAGAGATACGATCTTGCATAGTGGTGATACTCTTACCATTAAAGATGTGTATGATGTCTTATTTTCAAAAGAGAAGATGAAGCATCTGGTTGGATTCGAGGCTAGAGATAGGAAGGCCTTATTGTTCATGGTGATCGGAGAAAGGATCAATCGATGTCAAATTTCAGTGATTAAGTTTGTTCTTATCGTAAAAAGAAACACATTAAGAGGGATTGTGACAAATTGCATAACAAAAATCATGGAAGCAATCAAATATTTCAAATGAGATCAACATAGCCGAGAACTATATTAGTGATGAAGATGTTTTGACGATTTCTGACATTGAATCTAAGCCTGACAAGAAGTGAATTTTGGATACTGCTTGTGCGTTCTATATGTGTCCTAATCGGGATTTATTTGAAACATATGAAACAGTGACGCAAGATTTTGTTGTTATGGATAACAAGGAGCCTTATTGGGTAGCTAGTATTTGTAAAGTTAGATTGAAACTGGTGGATTGAATATGTAGAACACTTGATCACGTTCAACATATTCTAGAGTTGAAGAATCTCATTTTGTTGAATACTTTTGATTTAAAAGAGTATACGTTTTTTTGGAAGAGATGGAGTCTTGACGATTTGGAAGGGTGTTTGTGTTATATTGGCGGGATGGAAGAAGTCCTAGTTATACATCTTGTAAGGTCGGACATAATTTGTGAAGAAAAGTTAAGCACGGATTTAGTATCGTGGTGTAAATTCAATTTGGTATTGTACCTTCAGAATTTGGTTTAGAGTCTATATTGAATAATACTATTCCATCGAGTTTGAAAGATATGAGTAATTCAACTTTGTCATCATTACCTAAGGGTCCATCGTACTCAATTGCTAGGGATAGACTCATTGGAGATAGCTATGTAGATGGTGATTCTATTCCATATGCTTTTAGCATTTTTGAAGATGTTGAAAGTAGCCAGGAACCTTCTGTGAAAGCATTGGGGGTTGATTCTGCTGCTACAGGTGTGCTTCGACATTGTTTGATAATTTCTATTAATTTTGGGGACCCCGATTTTTGGGTTCATATATCCGTGTTGGATACTATAGAAGATGAGGAGTATTTTTGTGTTGGAGAAAATTTAGTTCTTGTTAAAGAGTTTGAATTTTGTAGCAGTCGGATTTATTTTTTCAGATGAAAAATTTTTAGAGTTTCATTCATTACATCAAAGTATGTGTCAACGTGGAGATTGTTGTTTTTCCCCCCAAATTAGGTTTTTTTTTTTTTTTAGAAAATATTTTTTCTTTTTTTTTTTTGTATTATTAAAATATAAAATAATTGTGTAGGTACAATTATTATAACCCCCGTTTGTTTTTCATTATTTGTCCATTAAAATGAAAAATATGACCGTTATTTATCACATCAAGCCATCATATTTGACTTTCTATCTCTTCTGTGGGACCCGTAAGGTCTATATTTTTTATTCTCATTTTTGCATTAATGTGTACTAAACAGGATGTATATTTGTCTTCTTCATATTAATCAACCGAATAAAATACTCTATTCCTCTGCCAATTAATTATTTATCTTTTATCTTATTATTTATTTGCGATCATAGACTTCATATCGTGTCATATATATTATCTCGGTCCATTTTATTTTCCAACCGTCTTCATGAAGTTATGTTGCCTTGGGGATTGTTGTTGATGAGGCATTAGACCGCGCTCTCAACTATTCCGAGTTGAAAGTGGTTGATATGATGGTAGATGGAAGAGGCAATACTTTTGTTGTTCATTTTTTTTAGTTGACAGTCACATAATCTACCACATAGATGGAAGCGCAACAAATTCCTTTGATAGTAATCCAAATTATCTCTTGAAAAATATTAATTATTTGCAAATTGACCATTTTAAATTAACTGTAATTCCAAGTTGAGCAAAATGTAAGTTGTTTCTATATTTAAATGAATTTTCCACAAAAAGAATTGTATTACCAGTTTGCATTAAATGAATTTCCATATAACAAATTGATAACTTAAAAATAATCTAATAATAAATTATGGTCTTATTTTGTTCAATTCTAAATTATTTTTCGATCAGAATTTTACATAATAACATCGACTGATAAAAAAAATCCTCACAAAATGCCTAATTGTTACAAACTTAAAAAGTCGACCACTCGTAAGCATTTATTAAAATCAGCAAGTGCTCAACATGCCCTCAAGTCTTAATCAACCTTTATTTTTTCTACATATTGCATCATTTCGTTAATCAAGTGTTGATTAGTATTATATAATTCAATTCAAAACTTTGGCTTACACAAGATAATGATCTCAACAAAACCCACTTTCTTAATTCAAACAAATTATCTTGTTAACATCATTGCTTACTTTCTAGTAACATGCTTTGAATTCAATAATTGTTTTTATTACACTTGATACCACTTTGAGTGACATGCTTTATTAAAAACAATGATAAAATAAAAATGCAAATTAAAAGTGGACAGGTTCTATTATCGTAAGAGTAAAAAGCGAATAAAAAATTAATAAAATAATAAAAAAAACTTTTATTAGTGTATGTGTTCATCCATTTTCACTACTTTAACACTTTTTCTCAGAGCAATTTTGATTATGTAGTCTCGGAGTTCATATTGTGGGAAACTCAATCTTTTCGAATGATATTGAAGAATATAGTATTCTAGAAAAATTCATAAAATTTGATGAAATTCTCTTCTTGGACAAATTTATCAAAGAATACTCGAAGACACATTTATAAAAGTTTAGTACAGAAATCTCAAGGAAAAAAAAAAACACCTCTAACATATGTATGATCGATTTTGAAGAACTTTTCATTATTAATATCTTTCAAATATGAATCTATTAGATTCAGAACGGAAAAACATGCATCACTAACTCACGTTCTTCATGTCTTAAGCAAAATGTAATCTCTCTTTAACTTTAGGTCAATTCAGGCTAATAATTAAAAGATATTTCATAAATTCATTATCATCTCTTAGGAAAAATTCATAACTTCGTCGTATTATCATCATTATTATTATCATTAAATTTTTTACTTCTGCAACTAGTCTCTCCTAGATGGGATGTCCAAGAATAAACCAAAATCAGATTCCTTTTCAACAGTCTCTCTCTTCTTGAATATGGTTGTTTATGTACTTCTCTGCAGCTGCTACTGGTGCCCTGTTTTTTGCTCTGATTAACATCTATAAAAGGGGACCTTTTCCCTTGAAGCGCTTCTCTTTCAATATATACCCACTGACACCGTTACATACAGTCTTCGTGAGAGAGAATCAAGAAAGAGAAGCAAAAATGTATGCAGAAACTGGGCTAATGTTACCTTATCTACCTCAAGAAATTCAGCAGTTTGATGATTTCTATTCCTCCCAGAAACCCAATGGTTCATTGGTAGTATTCTTTTTTTTTTTTTTCCAGCATTTTGGATTCTTCTCATATTTCTATTTTTGGTATTTTTGATGGAATTATTGGTTGCTGATCTCAATTATTTCGGAGGTGTCTGATTTGTGGGTTTTATCTAGATTTAACAGAAGTTTCAAGCAATTCTTCTCTAGTTTAAATTTTCTGGTCTATTGATTTATTATCTGAATTTCATTTTTGTTTCATGAACATTTTCTGGGCCAAGTACTGTTTACGTGATAAGAAAAATCTCATTTAGCTGCTTTGTAGATTGACTTCAGTGAAGAAGAAAAATGGCAATCGGATTCTTTCTTTGAATATTCCATTTTTCCATGGCTATGTATGTCAAGTTCTTGAATTTTCGTTATGTTTTGTGATCTATTTATATAAGATAAATGATTGGAAAATTTAATGTCATAATAATTAGTTCCTTATTCTTTACTCATTTTTCATTTCTTCTACTTCATCATTTTACACACAAACAACATATCTACCACTTTCCGCCTACTTATATTCTTGGTTGCAAGATATTCTTTTGCTTTTGCTTTTATCTTTTTTTTATGATAATGCCAAGTTGTTTGAGCCAATAGAAATTGCGAAAATGGATTCTTGTAGACGATCCCAAATTTACTGAGGACAAAACTTAATTTGTTGTAATTGTTCTTTGTGATGTCAATTTGTTGTTGAGGGTTCACTTTTAACTGCACTTACTGATATTAGGATGGAGAGGTGGGAGAAGAGCGAAGGCTTAGCCACCCGTTTATGATTGTTATTCTATAGGTCTTTGTGGGATTTCCAATTGGAAAAGCATATTTCCCTTAAAGGAAAAGTCTTGATCTCTTGAGCTTTTCGTTTGTTTGATGATTTAGTTGGTTACTTTAAGTGATATAATGCAGCTTATATTGTTTACCAGGAACGAGAGTTTCATTAGTGAGTGCGAATTTTTTTTTCTATGTGAAAATTTCTCCTGGTTTAGTGCAATCATTTATGACATATTAGTGTAACATCTAGGTAGACAAATCTAGTGGCTGATGTAGTTGCAGATGTCATTACCTTCTTTCTTTGTCTGCACTGGAAAGATGAATTTTGTGGAAATTTGCCTTATCCTTTAAAAGCCAAGTTTTGTAATAAGTAGAATTTGGACGAGGGAACGTTGAATTAATCTACCATCACTTAAATTCTTTGAACATGGGTACCAATGTCTAATGATCTACTGTTTGAACTTACGAACTATTTTAAAATTTACGCATCTTGCAGTATGAGGAAATTTTTGACATTCTGCACTGCTTAAGATTCTAGATTCATAAACATGTTCTACACAACATATTGGATTCAGATGTCTGTTCCTTGAAGCATCTGAGTGTGGCCATAGAATGATTTACGAATGCATGCTTGCTTACCCATATGCTTCAAGAGACTAGTTGACATACTGTACCCTTTCTGCCTTGTTGTTTCCTCTGGACATTTCAACATTTTAAAGTTTAATTTGCACATGATCACTGTTTAAGTCATATCATCGTGCATCTTGACGTTTGTACGTCACGTGCCGTATGGTTCCCATCCTTTATGAACACTGTCAATATTCTATCTTCCGAGTAAATTGGCTTACTCTTGTCTCTTAAAGAACACATTTTCTTCCATGTATAATTGACATCTTTACATTATGAGAAATAATTGTAGGGATATAAAATTTTAATTTCAAGCTCTTAAGTCCATCAAATTTTAATTTTAATCTTAATGGAGGGCGTGCAGGGCAACCTCATTCAGACATCCACTATATCGGATTACAACCTTGGGGGAGAAGGGGATCTCTTCAAGGCCCCTGAACCAGTAATCGAAGAACTGATGATGGGCCTCGATCCAATATCAGCTGCCATTTCAATGATTTCGTGCGGAGAAGATGTCATCTTCCCACAAGCAATGTCGGTATCGGATATTGAATCATCAATCAAGAACGGGCAACTCCTCAGTGAGGTTTTCTATGAATGCAAGAAGGATCTTTTGGAAAAGGAAGCATATGAAATGCCACTCTCTGAACTCCTGGATATCAAAATCCCTATTTTAAAGGCAGATGAAAAGTTGATTTCTGAGGGTCAATTCCAGAAAAGTGTTAGTTCTAGCTGTCTAAAGTCAATGGAAATGCACCGGGCTCCACTTAGGCAAAATTTTGTTGATTTTCCGGGTATGGACTTTGGGGCTGTTTATGGAATGCGAAGAGCATTCAGTGAAGGAGACATAGAGGTCAAGTTTGATTACTCTGTGCTTTCTTCCTCTCACTATTGTTTGCTGACTCATTTTTTAAACGCCCCAAGACTACTAAATTCTGTTAAATTTGATCGTGCTTCTTATAGATTTATCATATATCATCTGGATAAGATCTTCTGATAATCGTTATGAAGGGATAAAATCTCGAGGAAAGATATATATAAAATTTTAAATGATTAGTTCTTGGTAAAAATGTTCGTGATTGAGCCCCATGCACGAACAGAGAAATGTTTAGATGTTTGTGGTCTTTTCAACTGGATGGGACAAAGTCGTTGATAATGAGTTTTTATGACAGACTCTTGGCAATGGCAATACAAGCGTCGTGGGGCAACCAAAAATTATTAGCAGTTGCCCTTCTGAAGATCGCAAGGAAAAGCTCTCGAGATACAGGAGCAAGAAGTCAAAGAGGAATTTTGGAAGAAAAATCAAGGTTAGTTTTAATGCTTTTTCTCAATATTTTAGTTACTCTTTTTGCTACCATTTGACCTGAATGTATTGAAGATAAAGATTTTGACTTACGTTTAAGCACTGCCTAACATGCTTCAATAATAAGTACTTTTACTTGAAGTCAATCATAAATTTTGCCTACGGTTGTATACTGAAGGAATTGGATGTGGGATTGGAGGTAAAATTTAATTTCTTCAAATTGTTTGGACTATGCTAACGGTGTTTTCCGTTTCAGTATGCTTGCAGAAAGGCTCTGGCCGATAGCCAGCCAAGAGTCCGTGGAAGATTTGCAAAGACGGAATAAGTAGATGGTTGCAAGAAGATACAACTCTTTTCAAGTAAGATAGATAGTGGATCCAATGATATAAAGAAATAGATCAACGGTGGTTATACTAGCTCGTTTAATGTTAATGAAACGACTAGGCTTGTGGGTCGACTCAATAATCTGGACCTTAATGCTTGGAAGCTAGTTGTTTTCTTCTTAGTTTGAAGTAATCTCCTTGTAGATAAAAGTGTACAAATGAAGTTTATGTATTCTTGCCTAATAAAGATATATGAGTAATTTTCATATCAATTTTATGAATTCTGTCATTCAAATCCCTTTGAGCAATGCGTGAAAAACTGTAAGAGAAGTGGTAAATCAGCAATTTTTATATTGAAAGATAGCATATTTGGTATTCGATTGGACAATGTAGAAATGATTAAGGAAGAAAAATAAGTTATCTATTATCATGTTCGAATAAGTAACATTCCATTATCTGTTTGAGGTTCGATTGTACAAAGAGCAAAGAGTTGGCGTTGGCAGACAAGTGTGTTTGGAGCAAAATATATCATTGGAGGACAGAAGCAACGTTATTATAAGCAATTATGTGCGGTCCATTTGCATTTTATAATGTTTTGGCCAGACAAATTATTGACACAAGAAGAAAAATGACATCCC
>NW_019243441.1:39878-42619 GCF_002742605.1 Olea europaea var. sylvestris | reverse complement strand
CAATCAGTCAATAAAGGGGGAGGAGAATATATAAACTTGTTATGGAGTGCTATCTATTGAGAGTTTCATTACCTTTGCCTCTGGCCAATCTTTGGGTATTTATAGGTGGTATGAACCGTGGGATGTGGAACACGTGTATACATCTGACGGTATGAAGCGTCTGCTCATAGGTGTCAATTAGCCGCGCTTGTAGAGTGGGCGGACAGTTTGTTTCCCCCGAGTTGAATTGACATAAAATTGATAAGTCACATCAAATAGCTTTATGTTACTTCGGTACCGAGGCTCGTAAAATGAGGCGTAACAGTGGTCCCCCAAATCCGAGAATGAATATTTATATTATACGTGGATTTGTTTTCCTGACCGGATCGCGGCATGGGGGTAGCTGAAACTTTGTAGAGCATGGGAAGAACGCAGAGCCGAGGCGATGAGCCAGTGGTACGCTCGCGTCGGGTACGTTAAAGCGTCATAAAAATCTTAGGGACTCGTCTTCACCGAAGCGTTGGCAGGAAGAGGGAGACGGCTCAAGCTTTGCAAAACGTGGGAGGGGACGCAGCGACCGAGGCGATAGCAAACGGGGCGTTCGCATCGGGGTGCGTCCAAGCTTTGTAAAGTTGGAGGACTCGTTTCTCGCCGAAGCGTTGGCGAAAAAAGGGGGTCGACGCGTGGGGAGATGGCTCGAACTTCGTAAAGCATAGGAGGGAACGCAGCGCCCGAGGCGATTAGCCACTGGGGGAGGAGATCATCCGAGGCGACCCAGAAGTCCAATGATTTGACAACTGTTGCGTGTTTCCAAGGCGACAGTTGGGTACCACGCCCATTCCCCTAGAAGGCTGCTGCGGCCAGTAATTATTATTGACGGCTGTTGGTAACCGAGGCGACGCGTTTTAATTTAGCGTGAAAGCCACAGCGACATCTTGGGCGTAGATCAAATCTGGCGTTTCATTTCAACGGCTGGGATCGAGAATACAACGAACGGTTTAGATTGATCGTTTTTGAATTCAACGGTGGAGATTGGATTTGTCTTTCCTATAAAAGGTGAACTTTGGGGGCTTATCAGAGTTTCTACCTTTGCCATACGAAAAAACAAAATTTTCTCCCAAATTTCTGGCGATTTCCGACGTTCTACAAGCAACTCCGGCGAGAGAGAGCGATATTTCCGGCGATCTTGCACCATTTCCGGCTAGGAAACACTTCCAAACTCGTAAGTTTCAGTACCCATTTAGACTCTAAAAATTTCTTAACGAATGGCCTCGGAAGGCAGTTCTAGTTTGGGTAGGAGTTTAGAAATAGTGAGGGTGGACGAGCCCATTGTGGCGACCTCCTCAGAAATAGCCGAGGCCATAATGGGGGGGGAAAACATGTGGAAGCGACCAGATAGCCCTCCGGATACTTCTGTGCACTGGGGGGCGTCGGACTACCCATCAAAGTTGAGGGAGGCTGACCTTGGTAGACTTAGGACAGAATATAGGATCCCGGACAGTGTGGATCTGATTCTCCCAGAGCCGGAAGAGAGAGCTTGTTACCCGAGGCCGGGCTGCGTGGCCATTAGTGAGGCGATCCTTAGAGCCGGACTTAGGCTGCCTATTCACCCGTTCTTTAGGTTGGTGCTTAGGTCTTACGGGCTAGCCCCGACGCAGCTCAATCCGAACTCCTAGAGCCAAATGGTGGGCTCCTGGATGTTGTGGAAAGAGGCGTCGTTAGGAGTGGAGATGCCCCTCTCCGTTTTCCAGACTCTCTACATACCTAAGGTTACTGCCGGGGGGGATAAGACCCGGGGTTGGTACTACCTGACGTCATGGGGTTCCCACACTCCATTTGTGATCGATCTGCCGAGCTCCATCAAGGAATGGAAGAGCTCTTGGTGCTGGGCAGCGGGGTGATGGGACACAATGGAGGGGGACCCCCTGGCGCCTCTTACAGTCTCGGCGAAGTTTTCAACACTTAGTGAGTATAGTAGTTGATATTTTGTTTCTCTTCGGCCGGGCTTGTGTTTAACAGATGTTTCCTTTCGCAGGTTCCCTCCCTCGGTGCGAGCTATCGACAGAGGACTTCGACACTATCTGTATTATTTATCAGCTGCCTCAGAAGAAGAGGTCATATCACAGGCTGATTCGGAAAAACATACATTTCGTCACTCACGACTTAATGGCGTCCCAAGGTAATAGGACCGAAGCCCACACTTTTTTTTAACCCGAACTCCCTATATTTGTATTAATTCCTCATTCGTTTCTTTGCAGATAATTTCAACAAGAAGCTGCCAGTACGCCCCGACTTCAAAACCATTTAGAAAATGATGGCTGAAGCAAGGGCGCTGAAGGCCTCCTCCTCTTCGTATAAGAAGCAAATGGAGGAGCTGGTGGAGGCCAGTAAGAGACTTCAGCCTCCGACGGAGGAGGTTCAGGAAGATCTGGAGGCTGACCTCCGAAGGAAGGGCAAGAAGAGTGCTGCCCCTCCCAGACGCCCAACTGTGGCGAGGCCACCCCCAGTTATGCGTCAGACAACTATTCCCACGGGGGTGGCCCTCCCAGAGAGAAACCCCACTGCTACGGAGCCTGTCGCTGCCCCGGACACGGCGCCCCTTGCGGCCGTACCTATTGAACATGTTCCGGGGCAGCAGAGGAGAAAAAGGGCCTGCTCCAGCAAAGAAGTTGACTTCCTCGGCACCAGTTCAGAAGAGCCAGTAAGGGAGGTGCTAGAGGCTCTCCCTCCGGAAACAGCTGCAGTGGCGGTGGTCCACAGCA
>NW_019243441.1:34906-39181 GCF_002742605.1 Olea europaea var. sylvestris | reverse complement strand
TTCAATTTCATGAAATGGAAAATTTTGTTACATTTCTGTGAAGTTCTTTTGCTTCTGCTTCTTTGTATCCCTTTTTGTTTTATACTTGTATGAATGACAAACATTAGGCCAACTGCCTCGTGATAACGACCAGTTAACAATCGTGAATCGGTCTCCTTAAACGAACACAATAAACACTTAAGTGAGTAGGAAGTGACCCCCTTACCTTAACTTCTTAATAATCTGAGGCCAGACCAATTGGGAAAACGTGAGGGAACGTTTGTTCATCAGCTAATAAGTGACGATCGAATCGCTCAAATGAACCTTTCGAAGAACTGAGGAAACCATTCCCTGGCTGATCCGGTTTGGAACTGAAAATTCATTACTGAAGATAAATTACACCACCCTTTACAAAGGTGATTCCATCACTTAATAATCTTTACAACCAATGTCAGATCAGGACAACCGATTTAGCTATGACGACCTAGGATCAAATTGGAACATTCTTGTCACTGATAGTATTTTCTCAAGTGCTCGATGTTCCACTTGTGAGGTAACACCCTTCCTGACATATCTTCGACCTCGAAAGTACCAGGTCGGGATTCTCCCTGAATGCGGTACGGGCCTTCCCAGTTCGGGCTAAAAACTCCTGACCCGGTTGGTTTCGAAGATTGGAACACTCTTTTGAGAACGAGGTCGCCCAAGCGGAGAGTCCTGTTTCTGACCTTGGAGTTGTAAAAGCGGGTCATCTTACGATGATATTTCGCTAAGGTCATCTGGGAGGCGTCTCTCTTTTCCTCAAGGAGGTGTAGTTCACTTATGCGCGCCTCATCGTTGCTGATCTCATTGAAATGTATCCGCCGATGTGATGGGACACCGACCTCGACCGGACTCATCGCTTCGGCTCCGTAGGTCATTGAGAATGGGGTCTCGCCCGTTGCGGTCCGGCAAGTCGTTCTGATGACCCAGGGGACGTGGGGGAGTTCGTCAACCCAGGCGCCTTTTGAGGCATCCAGTTTCCTTTTAAGGGTGTGCTTGATAGTCTTGTTCACTGCTTCGACCTGTCCATTTGCCTGAGGGTGATGCGGAGTCGAGAAGTCTTTCTTTATGCCTAGTTCGTCGCATAACTCTCGCATCTTCCTGTTGTCGAACTGCTGCCCATTATCAGAGACAATGGAGTGAGGGATGCCGAACCTACAAATGACGCTCTTCCAAACGAACTTTGTAGTGTTGGCCTCGGTGATTCGAGCAAGGGGTTCTGCCTCGACCTACTTAGTGAAGTAGTCGATGACGACAATGGCAAAAGTTGCGCTTCCCCTACCCTTTGGTAGCGGACCAATGAAGTCGATGCCCCACTTGGCGAATGGCCAAGGGCTGGTCACTATAGAGAGGCTCTGCGCAGGCTGTCTTTGCACGTCGAGAAGCGCTGGCATTTGTCACATTTCTGGACAAATTGACAAGCATCCATTTTCAGGGTTGGCCAGAAGTAGCCCTGACGGAGAACCTTGTGTGCCAGAGCCGTCCCTCCGGAGTGATTTCCGCAGATCCCTTCATGTATTTCTCTGAGTACGTAGGTGGCCTCTTCGCCGCCCACACATCGAAGAAGGGGAGAGGCAAAGCCTCTCTTGTAAAGGGTTCTTTCTTGAAGGACGAAGTGTGCAGCCCTTCTTCTTAATTTCCTTGCTTCACTTCTGGAAGCAGGCAGCGTTTGCTCTTTTAGATATGCAATTATGGGCTGCATCCACAATGGGGTGCCTTCTATCCATAGTAACTCTTCACCTTCGAAGGTGGAGGGCTTTGATAAGTGCTCAATGGGGACGATGTTCAGAAGCTCTGAGTTCACGCTGCTGGCCAACTTTGAGAGGGCATCTGCATGGGCATTCTCTAGACGGGGGACTTGAATCAGTTCGAACTTTTCGAAATGGGGAATTATGTCCAGAACCAGCTTCAAGTACGCGAGCATGTTATCATCCTTGGCCGCGAAATCCCCATTTACCTGATTCACTACGAGCTGAGAATCACTGTTTGCCAGAAGCTTCCTGACCTGCATTTCCTTGGCGAGCCTTAGTCCTGCCAGAAGGGCCTCATACTCGGCTGCGTTGTTCGAGGCTCTGAAGCCGAATCTTACCGCACAATTCAACAAATGACCTTTCGGGCTTTCCAGCACGATTCCCGCCCCTGCGCCTGCCTCTCCTAAGACCCATCTACAAACAATTTCCATGCGGGGGGCTCGGCTGGCTCCATCAGGGCCTCCATTTCTGGGGCTTTGGTAAATTCGACCATAAAATCGGCAAGGGCCTGGCCCTTGATAGCGTGTCTAGGTCGGAACGTGAGATCGAACTCGCTGAGCTCGATAGCCCATTTCAGTAGGCGTCCTGACGCGTCCGTCTTCTGCATTCCTTGCCTTAAAGGGAAATTGGAGAGGACTTGAATTGAGTGAGCTTGGAAATATGGCCTCAGCTTTCTCGAAGCTGTAATAAGTGCGAGTGCCAGTTTTTCCATGTCGGAGTAGCGTGTTTCAGCTGGGAGAAGTGCTTTGCTGATGTAATATACCGGCAATTGACGCCCATTTTCTTCCCTGGTTAGGACCGCGCTGACTGCTACGTCTGACACTGCTAGATACAGCAACAGAGATTCATCCGGATGGGGTTTCGATAGGAGGGGCGATTCACCGAGGTGTTTCTTCAGAGACTCGAAGGCCTCTTGGCACTCCGAAGTCTACTGAAATTTCTTTCCTTACTTCAATACTTTGAAGAAAGGCAAGCTTTTATCGGTGGCTCTGGAGATGAAGCGGCTGAGGGCGGCTATCCGGCCATTGAGACTTTGGACCTCCTTTGGTTTCTGAGGTGAACTCATTTCTATTATAGCCGCCACCTTTGCCGGGTTTGCCTCAATTCCTCTCTGATTTACAATGTATCCCAAGAACTGGCCCGATGCCACTTCGAAAGTGCACTTGAGGGGATTCAACTTCATGTTATACCTTTTGAGTATCTGGAAGGTTTGGTCAATGTGACTCACGTGTTCGGCCGCCTGGAGGCTTTTGACCAACATGTCGTCCACGTAGACCTCCATGGTTTTGCCAATGAGTTTGGCAAACATCATTTTGACTAACCTCTGATACGTGGCCCCGGCATTTTTCAATCCGAAGGGCATGACTTTGTAGCAATACAGCCTCCTGTCCGTGATGAATGATGTAGCTTCATCATCAGGTCGGAACATGGGTATTTGGTTGTACCCTGAGTATGCATCCATGAAGCTAAGTAGTTCATGCCCAGCAGTGGAGTCGACCAGTTGATCAATTCTTGGAAGTAGGAAGCTGTCCTTGGGGCATGCCTTATTCAGGTTTGTGAAGTCCACACAGACCCTCCATTTCCCGCTGGACTTTTTCACTAGAACCGGGTTGGATATCCACCTCGGGTATATGGCCTCTCTGATGAAACCACTGCGATCGAGTTTACTTACTTCGTCTTTCAGCGCCTCGTACCGTTCTGGATTCAGCGCGCGCCTCTTCTGTCTATGGGGGGCATAGGAGGGGTTGATGTTAAGGTGATGGCAACTGATCCTGGGATCTATCCCCACCATATCCTCATGTTTCCATGCGAAGACATCTAGGTTTTCTTTCAGGAATCGTATCATCTCAATTTTTGCTTCAGGCGATAATGACTTCCCTATGCGCAAGACTTGATTGGGGTCTTCTGGATTGACTGGAAAAGTTTCCAGTTCTTCCATTGGGGTCGCGTTTGGTTCATAATCAATTATTCGGGGATCTAACTCGTCAAGAGGGTGTCCTTGTTCAGGGGCCTCTTCCATTATGACATCTTCCTCTTGTCCAGAGGTATGCCCTTGTTCAGGGGCGTCGAGCATCTCCACGTCCGTACCGGCTTCAGCGGGTACTTCTGCTTGAATTACATTGACAGTCCGGGGCTCCGATTTGCGTAGTGAGTTCAGGTAGCATGCCCTGGAGCTCATCTGATCGCCCCGAACCATTGCAATCCTACGTTCAGTTGGGAATTTCATGCACAGATAGTGAATGGACGTCACAGCCCAAAGATCTTTTAGAGCCGGTCTGCCCAACACCCCATGATAAGCCGACCTATGATCTACCACCAGAAATTCCATGAAATGCTGGGCAACCAGGGGGGCCGAACCCATTTCCACAGGCAGGGTAATCCGCCCTCGTGGGATGATGCTGTCCCTAGTGAATCCGAACAGCGGGTCGGTCATGGGGATTAACCCATGTTCAATTTTCATTTTGTCAAAAGTGGAGCCAAACAATATGTTCACGGAGCTGCCGTT
>NW_019243441.1:20309-34724 GCF_002742605.1 Olea europaea var. sylvestris | reverse complement strand
GCTGTTTTTGATTTGTCGACAATGTAGGTGATCATCGGGGGATCCTTAGCTTCTCTTGTATAATTTCTCTGGGCGTTCCTGGTGTTGCCACCGACGTGGGGTCCTCCGATGATGGTATCGATTTCCCTGATGACCTGGCTTCCAGCGAATTGAGCTTGGTTCTCTTTCCTGGATTGGCCTCGGTTTCTTGATTCTCTTCTGCTAGGAGGTTGTTCCTGGTGACCCCTTCCTTCCCTCCTCGGGGAGGTGGATCTGCGGGGGTGCTCATTTATGCTGGAAGTGAGGGGGTTGCTTCGATCAGGGCGCCGGTTGACATCCCGACACTCACTGGTGTCATGCCCATATAGTTGATGGAAAGTACAAAATCTTGCTCCCGGCAAGGGCCTGTTTGGCCTCTTCTTCTTCTTGTTGTTGTTGTCAGTTCTTCCGGATGGTGCTGCCTCAATGGGTGCGCTATCATATGCCAACACCGGCACTGCGTTCAATGTGGCGGAAGCTAGGGCCTGTCCGGATGTGGGAGCTATGGTATGCCCTGCTTGGGTCCATTGCTGAGTAACAAGGTGCGCTGCGGGGCCTCGACCTACCTGCCTCTGTGGGGGAGGGAGTCCCTGCGCGGCACGGTTACGATGATCAATCATTTCTTCACTAATTATTTCCACCCTCATCATCTCCACCAGCTCGTCATACGTGGAGGGATTCTTGCTGCGTACGTCCCTCCAAAACAAAGTGTTCATGTTGAGACCACCTTTCAGGACCGAAAGGGCTTCCCTGTCAGTGACCTGTTCGCAGTAAGTAATCTCGTCTGTAAACCTGGCGAGATAGCTTTTCAGCGTCTCTCCAGGGGCCTACCTCATGTCTTGCAGGCGTTGGATCGGCGCCTCTCCTTCCCTGCGTGAGAGGTACTGGTTCAAAAATGTTTTCTTCAAATCCGGCCAACTTCTGATGCTTAGGGGAGGAAGCCTACTGTACCACACCTCGACGGCACCGCCTAGTGTTAAATGGAAGGCTCTGCACTTTAGAGCAGGTGAGGCTCCCCTAAGACTCATTTGCGTCATATACTTTGTGAGGTGCTTCTCCGGATCCCCTTTTCCCTCGTACTTGGGGATCTTTGGGGGCATGAAATTAGTTGGCATTGGGAAGCTTCGAATTTCCCTTGAGAAAGGGAGGTTATCGTCATCGTCGTCAATCTCGTAAGATCGGCAGGGCCCCTCTGATCCTTGGTCATCTTGGACGTCTTGGGATGGAGGAGGTGCTTTCCCCCGGCTCCCCCAATCGACTAAGTTTCTCCTCTCCTTCCTGTTTCTAGGAGAAGGGACATACTCCTCTTCGTTGTCTGACCGGGCCGACCCTCTTGAAGGGCGGATCCTATTGCTAGGATCGTTCCCTATCCGGTCGAATACGCTTACTGACCTCTGGTCATTATGTTGAGGAAAGTTGTCCCCCAAGGGTGGTTCTGATGGGTGGCTCTCCTGCATATAAGATGTCACTTCGGTGTTATCCTCTCTTTCGAGAGGACATTCGGTGTGCCAGCTCGTGTGGCCTCGAGAATGAGACAAAGGGATTTCCCGTACCGGATGCGATCCTTAGGGCATCTGGTGTCCCTGAGCTTGCATGAGAAGTTCCCGCATCGCCATATTCTGAGCTGCTATGTCTCTCATGCCTGCAGCTATCTGGGCCATTCCTTCGATGAGTACGGCTGTTCTTTCACCTCGTCGACGCCGGTGATGCGGTCTCTGATGAGTAACATTGTTATGAAGTACCTCCTCTTCAGAGGCCTCTCTGATGGGGTTGTCTTCACGGCTGTAGCTCATCCTCCCTCTTCTTTCAAGGATAGTAAGAACTTGGATTGTAAATCGACTTTTATTCTTTTTCAAGAATGCCTCCCTTTTCAGGGTCAATCGCTGGTTTTCCGGTGGCTTCTCCGACGGGGAATGTAGGACTTTGAATGGGGAATGACGTTTCCCATAGACGGCGCCAAACTGTTGACCTCTAAAAATGGCTCTTCCACGTGGTCAACTTGTAGCTACTCCACGTGTTCCTCCCTACGAAATGAACAAACTGTCAGGCGCACACGGCCGGAACCGACGAGGGTGGCGGCCGTATACACTCCGACGGTCAAGTCAGGTTTGGGTGGTCGGAACAGTGTCCAGGGACTACACAAATCAATCAGTCAATAAAGGGGGAGGAGAATATATAAACTTGTTATGGAGTGCTATCTATTGAGAGTTTCATTACCTTTGCCTCTGGCCAATCTTTGGGTATTTATAGGTGGTATGAACCGTGGGATGTGGAACACGTGTATACATCTGACGGTATGAAGCGTCTGTTCATAGGCGTCAATCAGCCGCGCTTGTAGAGTGGGCGGACAGTTTGTTTCCCCCGAGTTGAATTGACATAAAGTTGATCAGTCACATCAAATAGCTTTATGGGGGACGTCAAATCAATTTAAACCTTATATGAAGAGCAAATCTTAAATTGGCAGCGAATCTTCTAACGGGGGTCCACTTGAACCCGACCTTAGAGGCGGGACACTTCGGCAGATTAGTGACAGAATCAGTGTATCACTTTGGAGAAGCTTCGGGAGGTCGGAGTGATCTATTTGATTTCACCGGCTTCGGAGTGGCGGGATGACACTTCGGTTACTTCGGTACCGAGGCTCGTAAAATGAGGCGTAACATAAACAATTATGTAAACATAGCACTTCCCGCTGATATAATAGATGAGATTCAGGTTTTACATATGAGCCATCAGTTTAAATGTATTTTTCAATATCCAAGTTCGGTAGAAACATTGGATTTTACATATCACAGTAACAAGAAAAATATTTGTACTGTACAGAGTTATCCAAAAACGAAGTCGAAAAATGTCACTAACAACTTGCTAGTATTAAAGTTAGCAATAATGCTGTTTGAACCAATTCATGCTTAATTTGGATATACCACCAAGAACAGATATTAGCAGGCACCAAAACCTAAATGCGGCACAATCTGACAACTATTCTGTTCAAAGTTTAGTTAATTTTCGATCTGAATTCTTTTCTGCCAGCATCAACCCATCGAACAAGACCAAATTCTTGGATTACACATTGTATCTGACAAGAACCACACCCTTTCCATGTTCTTGTGGGCTAATAGTGCAGGTGCTTATCAGGAAATTTGCTTTCATCTTTTGTGGACTTCTAGAAATCCACTCTATGTAGTTTGCAACAAAACTTGGTTTATGGTTAAAAGATAACAGCCAGGAGAAACTTGATTAAAAACACTTCTTGTTTTAGGGGTGTTAATCAGGTCTCTAATCCAAGCGTCAGGGTGGTCATTGTTGGCTTGACATCATAAAAGAGCAATAAAATGGTTCAGAAACTGTTCATACTTGGAGCTAAGTCATATCAAACTATTGTCGAGCCTAATTCAAACCAAACTTAAACCTGGCAAGGTTGACTTACATTTCAGTTGACAGTTTACAACTAAAACAAGCCGCATTCAACCTTTCCCAAAATGTTTTACAAACTGAAAAGTATGCATTCAAGACACTGTCTCTCACGTGGCAAGACAATTTTCAACAAGATGTAGAGAAAGTGAGCACAAACTGATCACAAGCCCAATAAGCTTATATATAATAACATACACTGATAATGTAAATTGAATTGGTGTTGCTCTCTTAATTTCCCATCAATTTACCTACATGGCTTCATCTGAACATATTTACAACTATATCTCAACATAGGACACAATTCCTAACAAATTGGTTTTCGTTTTCATTATTAAAGAAAAGGAAAGCATTGGTCATCCGCATAAATTGTGTTAGCAAGTCTTCTATACTGATTGAGTGCCCTTACTGCAGTTTCAACTATATATTGAATTTAACTTCATCAAAGTAGCATCACCAACCGGCAATCATTTATATCAGATTCTTCCCAATTTTGCCCCCATTTCACAGCAGACAGCAGATATAGTCAGCCCCATTTTACACATGCAAGCTACAATAGCATTGCTGTCTCTTTTCTCTCAACACTGTCAGCTGATTCACTTCATATCTACTTTAGAGGAAGCGCAAGATTTGCTTCTTAATCATCTTCTTAAAACCTCACCTCTCACCCAAAAAGAAAAAAAAGAAAAAGAAAAAAAGGGACCGAAATCAACACAATAAAGCTTCTTCTCATGCTTGTTTGAGTCAGTGACATGGACCACTTCTACGACTCAGTCAGGTTCTAACCTCTTCAATTATCAAGATCCACTCAGTTTTTTGGACATCCTCTCCTCTAAATTCACCACTATGGGTCTGTTGTTTCTCCCAATTAGTGCATCAAACAGCCTCAATGACTGTGTCCAAACCATATTAGTCAGTTCTCTCATAGTTATCATCAAACAGTAGCCAGTTACAACCCGTGTTTGTAAAAGCAACTCATATTCAAATATCCCAGTGATAATTTTAACAAGCATGTTTAAGTGGGTTAGGCACCCCATCAGTCAACTACCTATAGCAACCAAACCAAATATATATAATTTTGATCTACAAAGGATTGTGAGCGAAATTCAAGATATCACTAGTTTCACATGCTCCTAGGATCATTCAGTACTCCCATTGTTGTTCCAGCCATTCATCAACAATAAGAGCTAGAATTACATTCTAGCTATTTTCGGGCCCAACCTAAGCAAAGGTAAGAAAAGAAAACAAACCAGTAGAAACACACAAATGATATGCTAACAATCAGGATATCTAGGTAGGCATCAAATCCAGCTAAATAAATGTCCTAGAAAAAGAAGCTAAGTTAGTAAAAATTAATGCGGTCGCTATAAAGATATGAAAGTTTGTAAGGGTAAGGAAGAGCATAAAGATGGGATGGTTAACTCAGGTTCCTTCATTTTACATGCATGTTAATTCCTCACTTTGCTAGTTGGGCCCAAATAATGCATGCTTTTCATACATGTTTGAGCCACCACCATTAAGTGCATCACACATCTTTAATGACAGATATATAACTCTTGTAGTACAACCATAAAAAAAGGAGTAATATATGCAACATGCACATTTCCTCTTCTATCGACTGGTACAAACAGCAGTCTTAACCTAATACTCCCTCTATCCCAAATAGACAGTCTGAGCTTCAATTTTTATCTATTCCAGTAGATCTTAGTTATATAAATATATCCGAGAAGAAAAGTAACAGGGCGGAGAATCATGCGCTATAACCTCTTCCATTTTTCTATATCAATTAGCTAGCTTCCTGGGTCTAACACTGATATATATAAATTAGTAGAGATCATGTTTCTCTTATGTCTTAAAATTCGAACAGTTCGAGCCTATAATTAATCTCTATAGACAAAAGTTCTAAAGTTTAATTGATTATTCGACTTCCAATTTGTTGTAATTTACAAATTACAGGGGACACCAGAACCGAAGTAGAGTCAGCAAATGATTCAACATGGTATTTCTAAGCTATCTCAAATTTGACATTATTCATTTATGCAGAGAAGTGCAGAGCTTTTATTTAAACATAAAAAATCATAACATGTGTTGTACTTTATCTCTTATACTCTTATAGCAGTATGCTTAAATGAGATGAACAAGAGTACAAAATATATAGCTGCGAATGACCACTAACTAGACCTGAATCACTGACAAGCAGTGTTAACAATTGGAATGCCTGTCAAGTAACCCAAATAAGTTTCAAAAACAGAGAAGTTGGTTATGCAACCATTTCATGTCCGTTCAGCCATATATTAAAGAATAGTGAAGAGAGACGATCAAGCACCAAGCATTGACAAGACAAGGAAATTCGAAATTTAAAAGAGAAAAAAAATTATAATCTTACACAGGTATTTAACCATGTGACATCAACCAATTCCATCTAAAATACTCAAGGTAATAGATACATATGATACATTCATATGAGCAGTTAAAAACTAAGATAAATGAAAAAGACAATCATTTTCACAAAAATCCAAGCCGATGACAGGTTTAGAAGCCATACACCTACTGTTATAATTACTTGGAAACCAAAAGGATCTCGGGCTTCTTAGCCTTACTTGGCGTATTTGCATTGGACCCAGGGGCACTGGCTGTTGTTGCTGCTGCAGCCTTCACCGCCTCGCGCTCCCTATTGTCAAGCTGAATTAGACTCCTAGTCGCCAAAATTGCCTGCTGAACCAAATCATGTGAAGCTCTAGCATACAGACGCCGCAGTGCCACAGAAGCTGCATCTTTCACTTCCTCTACATTCAGAGGCCCCAATAAACAGTGGCCCAAAATTCTTAAAATTGGCTGCAGCAACTCCCATGGCAGCGGAATTCTAGCATCCAGACTTGCATCCTTGGAATTATCATTCTCAATATCCAAATTCTTGACTCTTCCAGTCACGTTTTCAATCTCACTGAACTTGACCCTCTGATCTTCCTCAAATCCATCCTCATTCTTGAACCCATGATTATTTTCCACAAAAATTTCAGGTTTTTTGTCAAAATCTGACGTACAAGGGCAATCCTGACCGGCCCAGACAGCCGTGAATTTACAGAAATCAAGCTTAGACCAACTGGGCATCTGCGAGATCTGCTTATAATAACAATCCAGAGCAACCCCAACAATGCAGGCGCGCTTAGTTGATTTAACCGCAATTTGTGGTTCTAAAGGAGGCGATAAAACCCCAACCAAAGGCTTATTAACTTGAGAACCGGCAGAATTAGGGTTTGATTTAATGGGATTCCGAGGGGAGTGATAGAGTGAAGGCTGAGACAGATCCGGGATAGAAATGGTTATGGGTTTGCCATTGCGGGCTTTAGTTTCAGAGGAATAGAGGGCCAAAAGCACTGCTTCAAAACCGGCCAGAGAGACGGAGGCCGAAGAAGAGGCGTGGTGGATGCGGTGAAGATAGAGGGAAGTAAGAAGGGGGAGAAAGGATAAAACGACAAGACGGAGGTCCGGATCGGAAGAGAGAAAAGTTTCATAAAGCCACTGGCAGAGTGGGTCATCGCCGGAGCCGGATGAGGGGGAGGAAAGGGCAGAGGAAAATAAGAAGTAAGCTGCAGAGGAGAGGAGAAGGGAGCGGGCAGGTCGATCGGTGTCGGCGAGAGATGAGAGGGAGAGAGAAGACTCCTCATCAACGGGCAGGAGAGAGGATAGGATGTGGATGCGAGTACGGGCTTTCGAAATTGATTCCCACCAGGAGTGCATGGGGTCGGAGGTGGGAGAAGGGGAGGAGAAGGGATGGCCATTTTGGTGGTGCGGGGTGGAAGAGTTAGGGTGGTGGTGGTGGTCAGAGGAGGAAGCGGAGGAGGAAGGAGAACCACGGCGGACGTTGAAATCCATGGCGGCGGAACGGCCGAGAGAGGAGATCAATAAAGGCTCCTCGTCTCTCCTCCGTTGTGGTGAATTATGTAATTTGCTTTAATTTTTATTCATGTCCCACACTAAAATATACACATATATGCATATAATAAGATAAATATTTTTATGTTTATAAATATAGAATCAAGCATAGGCGGCTAGTAAATTTAAAGACATGCAACTAACTCAAAAGTAACTAATTTATGACTAAAACCAAACATGTGGAAGGAGCCTATAGTTTAAAATTGCTGCTTTTATCTCAAAACCTTTTTTTGACATTTCTTGTTACAAATTTTGAGGAGTAACTCAGTGATTAGATCTTAAATTTGTTTTTAAATTTCAATGGTCACTAGTCAGGATTTCGTGGGATTAGTTGAGGTGCACGTAAATTGGTCCGGACATCTACGATCATTAAAATAAAAAAAAGGACGTTTCATATTACAATTTTTAGCATTTCACTTCGATCACCTTGTGCAATGAATGATTTTTAAACTTATTGCTTGTTAATCAAACACAAGAGTACTTATTAAATATTAACGTCTCACATGTAAAGTTTTACATTAATATCCTAAATAATACGTAAGAAATCACTAAATTACGAGAGAAACATTAAGAAATGGAGTACCATGCTTACCTAGGCTCAAAAATAAAAAAATTTCCTTTCATGTGAACTTCAATAATCGAAGATATTGATATGTTGGTTTTTGATTCATAACTAAAAAAACTAATAATTTTAACATTAACGAAACTTTATTTTCCTTGTTTCAAATAAAAAATGGACTCTTGAGGCGGGAATAGAAATATAATTATGAAATTTGTTATACGACCATAATACACAAGAATATTTTTAATTGGTATAATATTTTTTGTTTCCTAAATTAGAAGATTATGTTTCCAATATATTGTTGAATTCGAAGAGCAATTTTGTCTCAACTATAATGTAACGGGCTATTATAATTGCATAGTCAATTTGTTCAACATTTAATAAATATTCAATAGACGGATTTTAATCCACTGTTTTTATACTTTTATTAATTATAATTGCTGAGCTATTTACTAGGCTTAAATACTTTTTGGAGCATGTCTTGGGTAAACTTAAATCATCAATGTCGTATGTAAACTTAAACTATCAAGAAAAGTGAGTTCTAAATTGTTGGGAGAGATGTTACTTGACTATGGTCGATAATCCCTGTTTTTTCAATTATTTGTAAGGTAAGCTTAAGAAATTCTAACATTTGAAAAATTAAAAATTTGAAGAATCATCTTTTCCACTTCTTAAACGATATGTTCAAAAAAAATTCAGTTGAAAAAATAATTGGACAAAAGTAATTATGGGGTTGTTTGGGAGTAATTTTTCACCCCAAAAAATTAATTTTTTGATCGTTATTCAACTATTTCAGTCATAAAGTTTAACTTCTTCTCTCACAGGTGACCCCCTACTTTTCTCTTAACGGCCAAAATCAATTCTCGGCCTATATTAACACCACATTAATTCCATCACATTTCAATTGCAATGAACGTTCATAATTTTGCACTTATGTCCTCGACTTTCTTTTGTAGTATTTTTACCATTAACCTTTAATTTCACTTATGATAATTTATGTCCAAATATTTTGTAAACGTACATTAAAATGGGGGACAGGTATTTTTTTCAAACTCTAGTATTTGTTATTTATTTTAATTAGTTAAAAATTCAAGAAGCAAAAATGCCTTTTTACGCCCTCTGTGAACTTTGAACAAAAATCGTCATCACGCGTAAGATATGTAAATTGATAAAAAGTTGAAAAATAAGAATGTAATGAACAAATTGGGGAATAATGAACAAAAACTTGTCGTGGAATTGTCGTTTCTAACTGCTGCCATTACTCTTTGTCGTTCAACCGCCTTCAACTGGGTTCCTTGAATCGTGAAATGTGATAAGATTACTCAATAACTGCTTTAATAACTGTTATTCTAAACAACCATAATATTTTATATTTGCTAAAATTTTGGGCGATTTGAAGGTTTGGGCGAGAACGTGGTCATCGCTCTGGGTGACCGTAAGGCACTCCATTCGCTCAAATTCTGGGCGTCTTGCAAGTTTGGGCGATGATGTCACTGTGTTCGTGGGCTTCCACTGCATTTATCAATAATCCTGTTTGGACATTTATCCTGGACTCCCCAATTGGGCTTCACTCTTTGGGCTATTTGATTTGGGCTGCACTTTTAGCGTGTCAACAGACATACTGACATCTGATAAAATGTTATTATCCATAATTTAAATTAATAGGCCATAGTCATATACGACATAATTTACGTGTCACACTCACATCTAAATTACAAGGTTATGGTCACATAATAAATAATTTATGAATTGCAATAACCTATTAAGTCCCAAAACACACAATTAACAAGTCACAAATCACTTATTAATCATAAATTACACAATTAACTGGCCACACTCACTATTCTTATCATCCCACCTCATTGCTATTGGACTATCATATCTACAGCCTCTGGCACTCCCCATCCCTCATCTCCAGACCTATAGCCGTCAGACCACCTCATATATGTAGCATCACAATCAAGCAACCTCCAAATTTATAGCTGCCATTCCTACACCACCAAGCCGAAGCTAGTGGATAACACTTACGGTGTTGTTACCATCTTCAGAGCGAGATATGATAGAGACTGGAATGAAGCATGATTTGAGGTACTCCCCATTTGGGATTCATTAAAATATATTTTGGAGGGAAAATATATTTTGAAATAACAATTTTTTTAAAATTATGTGATGAAAAAAAAAATTGGACTTACATGTGATATTATTTCATTGAAAATTTTGTCATTGTAAAGAAAAGAGGAAATGTGTATTTTGGATAGGCCCCGAACAAGGACGTAATTTCCACATTAACAACTAATCTAGAGATGGCAACGGTTCGATTCAGCTAAAACCATCACCGAACCACCAATTTTTTGACCATACCATAACCGCACCATAACCGTGAAAGTCGGTTCAGTTCGTATCTCGGTTTGGATCGTTAATAACCACAAAAATAAATTATTTTTGATTGATCCATCCATCGAATAAAAAGAAAAATGTATGAAAAAAGTCAATGAAAACAAAAACATGATACTAAGTCAATTTAGCAAACATCTCAAATGAAAATGCAAAAAATATCTCAATTCTCAAATACAAAATTCAAATTTAACAAACAATATTCAATAACTCTAAAAGCTCCAACCTCAATTCATATTCAATCTTCATTATTCCCCACAACTATTACAAGCATACGTCAAAACTCAAAGTTGATTTCTATATAGTATATAAGAAATGTAAGTAGAGTAATAAATTAATAATCCATAATGTTCTTAACTGAAGATTTAAACAAAAAAATGTACCTCTTCGTCAACATCCTCGTCGCCAAACTTTCTTTTTTGTAATAAAAGAATTCAATTTCTTGTTTATGTATTGTTTAGGACAAAAGTCATCAAAGAGGAGAGAAATTAAAGTCATTTATCTCTAAAGCGGCCACCAATTGTAAAAAACTGAAAATTCTGGATATACTTTGGCCATCTTGTACGAAATTCACAACAAACTCAAATAGACAAATACAAATTATCAAAAAAGAAGATGAGAAGCTCACCAATGACAGAAGCCTGAAGGTCGAAGGAGAAGAAAATAATGCAAACGGGCGGAGGTGGAAGAGATAACAATCGGCACTCGGCAGACCCAGAAGGTAGGAGTTGAGATTCCAATTTTCCAATAAAATGTTTATGTCTTTGTGTTAGACTGTTAGGGTTCATGGTTGGGTACTTGGGTTTAAATTTAATTTGTTAATGAGCCAGAAATTTTGAGCCAAAGAAATTAAGTAGTAGTTGAGATTCCAATTTTCCAATAAAATGTTTATGTCTTTGTGTTAGACTGTTAGGGTTCATGGTTGGGTACTTGGGTTTAAATTTAATTTGTTAATGAGTCAGAAATTTTGAGCCAAAGAAATTAAGTAGTTAACATAGAAAAAAATCAAAAAATTATGGATAGCCCAATTATTATTAATTTATTATTTTTTCTGACGGTTAATCTGTTCGATTCTGGGCGATGGCGTAAATACCATACACGCCCCACCCTGAACTGGTTCATTAAAATCAAATACCATATCCACCCCATTGCACCATCGGTTCGATTTTTTTCGCCCCATTTAATTTGATTATTTTTGATTTTCGATTTTAACAATTTGAATTGCCATCCCTGCTGATCCAATTAATTCGGGACATTTTCTGTTTAACATTCCATCTCCACGTGTCAACTCTTCTAGCTAACACGGCGTCGTCCTGCAAACCATATGGCCCAAGAGTTCACCGCGTAGAAATTAGGCTGCGCTGCCATCCTTTTTAATCAGACTATACGCCTCTTTTTCTCTTTTCTCCGGTAATTAATTCCTTATTTGTTTGGGTGACTCGAAAAAAATATGGAGCAAGCAAAATTGGCGACAAATCTGGGACGTCTATTCTCATCAACACTCGTCAAATCCGAGTTCTTCAACTCGACGAGTCGCCGAGTTATCTGCACCACATCTCAGCTTTTGCAAATCCACCAGCAACAGAAAAAAGAGCCCTCGGTTTCCGAGATCAACGAGAAGGCTCAGAATCAAATCGAAGATGAGAAGAAATTCGATTCAAAAGAAGAGGACGAGGACGAGGACGAGGACGACGGTTACAGAAACAAAGTCACCGGTGAACTAGGAGGTCCCCGTGGACCGGAGCCGACGCGCTACGGCGATTGGGAAAAGAACGGTCGGTGCTCTGATTTTTGAATTGAATTTTCAGAAATTTCTCCCAATAATGGCGTTTTTTATTTTGTTTTTCCTTTTTCTCTGTAATTTTCTGTTAAATTAGATTAGAATTTAATAAAAGGAATGTACCAACAAATTTAATAGTAATTTAGATAGATTGATTTGCATGCTTAATAGTTATATTTTATGTTAAACTACTTGCAATACTGCGTAATCTGCCCTTAATTCCTCAAATTTGTTACCATTAAATAGGATGAAAGGCAAACTAAAATAAATAATGGAGTTATTTAGATTTTCGGACATTATTTTCTTTCTTTAGAATTTTATCTGGAGAATCGATCCCAAGTCTTTGACCTGGTATTGATTGTTAGGGATTTGTTATGTTTCATTTCCTAGAGATTTATTTAAAAGTAAAAATGCCATTGAAAATAAACTAATGGTTGGCCTTTTTTTCCCTTAAATTTTTTTTTTAACTCATTTTCAATTCTATTGATTTTATAATCACAAATTTCATCAATTTTTATTGAAATCTACTAGTTTTTTATTTTCTTATTTTATCAAAATCAAATATGGGCTAATCTAGAGGTGACATTAAAATCGAAATTGAACTTGAACAAGAGGTATCTGTTCAATTCCAAATAAATAAAATAAAAATTAGGAAATGGGAATCGAGAACCAAAAATCGGCCTTCTCCTAGATAGTTCTTGGTTCTTGAACGAAACTGTGGGTTCCTAACGTTCATGTCTTGTTTCAGGGAAAAAAGAAAAAGAAAAAAAAGGAAAATTAGAAATCGAAACGATAACCAAGAACCCATCGAGTCCTAGATAGTTTTTAATTCTTGAACAGAATCGTGAATATTTGGTCTAGAATCAAATTTATCCATTTTTTTAAAATTTTATTTTTTTTATAATTTATTCATTCTGACTCAATGATCCAATAGGATGGAAAAG
Source organism: Olea europaea var. sylvestris (assembly GCF_002742605.1). Taxonomy (NCBI): domain Eukaryota; kingdom Viridiplantae; phylum Streptophyta; class Magnoliopsida; order Lamiales; family Oleaceae; genus Olea; species Olea europaea. Next base: position 21,682 of record NW_019243441.1, on the reverse strand, counting down.
AAATGATGAGATGCAGACAAAATTCGATAAGTTGATTGTTATGTTTTTAAATAAATGAATTTGTGTTATTTATAATACTTGTAGAATCTAATACTTTTTTATTGTAGGTTTATAGTTTCTGGTTTGTCGAGGATATGTAATTAATATTTATGATTTTTAGATATTTGATAACATATTTTGTTGTTGTTTGATGACATATATATTTGCAGTGAATTAAGAAAGTGCTGAATATGTATTTGATGTCAAATTTTATTTCTTCTATTTCTACTAAATATTAGAAAATAATTGTATGGTCAATTTACTATTTTTTTTTAAAAATATTATAGATAAAATCGCACGCTAACCGAAATAGACAATACGAATTTGGGTTGGTTCCGGTAATTATGAGGAGTCGAATAGTTCCAGTTACAAAATATTCAAAATGTAATTTGGTGATTTTTAGATATACAAATATTGAAATCGATCCACTCGATGCTCAAACTTACATGGACGACGTCGTTGCTCATGACTAAACCCACCATCGATTTTTAAATAATTTCGATTTGAGAATTTTAAATAGTAATCAATGCATTTATAGCCCTGTTTGGTTTAAGAAAATTAACTTTTAGTAAATTTCAATAAAAGTTGATGGTGGCTTAAAATTGTGAATTTTATGAAATGTGTGATTAAAAATTAATTATCGGCATTTTATTTGAACCGAACATGGACACAATTTATTATAGTTCTCACAAAACATTAAAATAAGACGGGATTCGTATAATAAAATGATTTATTACTAATTTTAACTACATTAGTCTACTAATCCATAAAGAAAGAAGATGGCATTAAAGTCCCGTTTGATTTAAATAAATATTAGATTTTTAGTGAATCTATCTACAATATATTAAAAGTGTGGATTGAAGAGAAACTTTTGAATACCAATTTTACCCTTACTTATTTAACTATATGCCAATTCTACCCTTATATAATTAATATAGTACCATTTAATATCAATTTAAGTGTAATACTATTAATAAAATTAAAAAATCCCTTATATTTTTAGCTATATGTCAATTCTACCCTTGTATATTTAATATAATTTAACTTCATTTAATATCCATTTAAATGTAACAATCCTGCTACATGGTTAGGGAGTTGGTGACAGACAATGGCCAGGCTGACGTGGCCATTGGGTAGGGGAAAAACAAGAAAAATACAAAGGAAAAACGGGTGAAGGCAACCGGTTGAACCCATAGTCTCTCATATTTCCCTACGAAGAGAGAGAATACCCAAGGGAAAAGATTTGAAACACTTCGTCGTCCAATCAAGGCGATACCCGTCGTACGACTCACCATCTCTGACGGCCGTCTGAAATCACAAGCATTCTTTGACAA
>NW_019243441.1:10716-20270 GCF_002742605.1 Olea europaea var. sylvestris | reverse complement strand
CTTTGCCCCCCCCCCCCCCGACTGTGGTACCCAGAGAATCACGATGGAAATCCACAGGTTTGAGTGTTTTTCACTTCCAGCGCCCAACAAAATCAAGACCGAGCTCGTCTTTTATCTGCCATCATTTCTTCGTTGTGCTCAGGTTTGAGGTTCAAGTTTTTGTTGATTTTGTAGTCTAATGTTTGCATGAAGACTGCCCTTCATTTTTGGTTTTGAAGTAATTGTTGGATCTTGTTGGTGCTCATATTTTAGCGTTTTTGCTTCCAATTATGTGTGTATGTTCTGAGTTAGACAAAAAAATTGAATGAAGTTATCTCAACTCTTTTCTTTCTTCGCAGCAATTAGGCCTTTTGAGTTATGAGCATCTGAGTTCTCAATTTCATTTCTATGAAAGCACTGATTTTTCTGTTGTTTTCTGTTCTTTTTGGAAGGGAAGTAAGAAAACTGGAAAGGGAAAAATCATGTTGCGGTTGCCTGCTAATCTAGTTCTTACCAGATGTAAATCACTTATTGCCTGGTGTTGGTGGAGATTTCTGGGCTACAATGAACTTATTGAAAAAAAAAACTCGAAGAAGTTCTTTAGTGGTTAAAGAAAATTGAGAATTGATTTACAGTTTACATCACGAACTCTCTCAACCACTTTGCCTCTTATAAATGGGTTGGCTATTTGTCTACTATGTTACTTCAATATGAGATAGGCACACCACTTTATGGCTGTATTGCAAATGTCATTCAGTTTGTTTGTTGTGCAGAATGGTCGGAAGGAACTTCGGGATCTGTCATAGTTGTAGAGCGAAGACCCGCTTCTTTGACGACTGCCTGAAGAAACGCCCATGCCAATCGTTCAAACGTGGATTTGAGAAATGTTTCGTCATGGAGAAAGAAGGTGCGAATAAAGGAAAATTATTTCTTCGTTATAGTAACAATTGTGGTTTTTGGAGTTGGGTTGTAACAGACGAATCAAACGGTGCATCTAGTAGCGATGATGCTTGCGTCGTTAACCCCACAAAGAACGAAATAGGAGATGAAATGTCCTGCATGTTTGAATCTCGAGTCTATCTGACTGACGAAGAAGAGCTTAAGATTTCGGAGGACGTCACAATTCGAATGGAGAAAGTAAGTGTGGTAGTGAATGCAAAAGGAAAGCAGCCAACTTGATTAGTAGATGTTGATCGAATATTTGTTTACGTTAGTTATTGAGCAAACCTTAGTTATGTAACTCGGCCCTATGTTTATGTATTGGAACTTTCGTCGTGTTGTATTTTGAACATTTATGGTTGAACGGATGTTAACGACACATTGTGCATGGAAGTTCAGTCTATGTTGTATCATTTTTAACGGCCAAAACTCCCTACCCAAGGGAATTGTTTCCAAATAAAGGCTGCATAATCTGTTATTTATGAATATTTAAGTGTGATCTATGAGTATGCAACACAATGTGTGGTTTTTGTAGACATATATTACATCCAATATCTTGTGTATATCTTGTGTAAATGAATTATACCATGTTCGGTAATTGAATTAAAAAAATATACAACCTGTCTTCAAAAAAAAATAAAAATCAACTAGACATATATACTTCCAAAAAAATGTAAAACCTATCTTAAAAAAAAAAAAAAAATCAACTAGACATATAATACTTCCAATAAAATATAGAACCTTTCTTTAAAAAAATAAAATCAACTAAACATATATTACATCCAAAAATAAGGTAGTCAACCTATCTTCTCATTTTCTATCTCCCAAAACACATCCTGCTATTGAACTAATGGTAAGATACATTAATGGGATACCATCTGCCGAATGGCAGGACTCTAACGGAGATCCATCAGATGATCTGCTAGGAAGTGCCATTACTGTAGTGCGAAGGAATTGCATTGACTCGTTGTTCCTCCCAGTTTACTATCTACAGAACAAGTAATCATCATTAATACACCTTTGTAACGAGTTCATTAACAATGCTGCCATGTACTCCAGTCCCATCTCTAATTGAACCTCTAGACTGCAAAACCAATCGAACCATTAGCATCATACTTTGTCAAGTTATTCAATCAAAAAATATAAAACTTGTGACTGAAAGTTTTGAACTGTATAGATATCATACTACATAGTGCTATATTCGGCTTGCAAAATCACACGTTGCTTATATCAACATGGATATTCAAGTTGAAATCTGTGAAGGAGATAATGAGATTACAAAAAATGCCAAGACTAATTCATGGAAACCTTGACATTCAACACTTGAGATAATCATAGTGTTATGTAGAAAAAACGATCCTAACTAAATGAAGGGAGTCATCTGTACAACAGGAATATTAGAGATACAACCTATGCATTGCTCAGTAATTTCCAAAGATAGTGAATTCTTGGTGCTTGTATGTTGACTCTGCAAATTTAGCAACCTGTGTATGAATTACCAAATAGACCAGACCCTTCTAGTTTCTTACCTCAGAGTATGAATTTAATGTATCATTGGTTTAGAGGATTTCCCAAATTTTAATCATTCAGGTTGCAATCTTTTAAAGGCTGAGCAAAATAAATACAAAATGAAAACAACCAAACTAGGAAAAAAAAACCAGGCAATATAAGTCATTTGTAATGCTATAAGTTTACATACTTTCAAGCCCACACTAGTACAAATATGGTCACGAATATATATCCTTTTACTACCTAGAAAGACTTGTGAATTACTAACACAAGATAGGAAGCTCTTATAATATGTCTATTGAAAGAAACCCAGGATGCACACCATACTTTTCTGACCATCAATTATACCAGATTTCATCTTGTATTAGGCAATGACGCAATGGTAACAATGGTTGACAGTGAAGTAAAGTAGATGGTCATTCTTAAGAACAAAACAGAATACAATCATGGAATAAAAGGTAGAAATTCATTTATTGTTTTTGATGTGTAGAAATTCACTTTTTGACATCCTACCTTAAATATTGCATCAACTAATTTACCCATTTGATGACGGTGTGTTAGTGGAAAATTGTGACAGAGAGAATGGTGATGACATGGGTTGTTGTGGCTGAGTCGGGTTGATCGCGTTACTCGACCTCGATCTCTTCCCTAATGTTGACGCCGAAGCGTTCTGCATATGTATCGAAATGATTAATACTAAATGTACTTCAAATCCAATATGGAGTAATGCAAATCGCTAAAATTACCTTCGATTTCTTAGAAGTAGACTCCAACGGGCTCTTGCGCCGGGGTTTCTTTGAGGCGCCCTTTTTGCTTACCGATTTCGGATCCAGCGTGCTCCCGCTCGATGTATTTTGTGAATTAATACAATTATTGGGAACTTCAGAAGCATGATATGAATAGATTATTAATTTCATGGTTGGACTTTATGCTCGTAAGGAGACTACCTTCCTTTTTAATCTAATCCATTATGGCTTGTGACCACCGTTCATCATCTGTAGCAAGATCTGCCACTTATGCAAAAGCTTGACACATAGCATCGTATCTCAACTGTGAAGGAGTAGTAACTAGACCGTCATAGTTTACTCGAACTCTCGTGTGTGCTTTAGTGTATGCATCTCTCTGGCATCGAGGTCACATCATTACGGCTCAAAATTGCTAGTGCGTGCATACATACTATTCCACGAAACTCAAACAAGTGACAGCTACAAATGATTTCGCATTTCTCTCTCTCAAATGACACCAAGAATTTTTTTTCCTTCAATGGCCATCAGTCACACGGACTTCCTCTACCTCATACGTGCTCACCAAACATTCATCAAATGTAGCTATGATATCACAATAAACATTTTCCGTAAACTCCCTAAACTTGGAGATGGTGTAAACTGACTGAAACTGCTGTTCCATTTCAAATTGCGTTGCACAAGGTACCAGTTGCGAAAACAACCTGAAATCTACCTGGAATACCTTTTCAACCTTACTCCTCAGTGCACACTCATACTATTCCAAAAATTGCTTGAGAGATATCTTAGAATGCACATATCCATCAAAAAATGCATTCATACTCCCACTTCTTTGTGTCGTTGATATCCCAGCCCAAAAAGAAGTTTTGAAATAGCACGGAACCCAACGAGCTCTATTCTCATACAATCCCGATAACCAATCATTATCCTGGAAGGCATACGTGTCAATCATTACTCTCCAACCACTCTCAAATTCTTCAACAAATTGTGATTCATACACCAATTCATGTATAGCCCCAAATATTGAAGCCTTATCCAAGTGGTAGCCAAACTTCTCTAGCGACTTTTTTAGAATATGCCACAAGCACTATCTGTGTTTTGTACTTGGAAAAACAATTTGAATTGCGTTTTGCATGGCTCGATCTTGATCCTTAATTATCCCTTGTGGAGCTTGACCTTGTATGCACTGAAGCCATGTCTGAAACAACCAAACGAAAGTATTTGTATATTCATTCGACAACAAACCACTACCAAGTAATATTGACTGCCCATGATGATTGACACCAACAAATAGAGCGAAATGCATGTCTTACTTATTAGTCAAATAAGTAGTATCGAACGTAACGACATCGTCGAACTCCTTATATGATTGTCTACTACGATTATCTACCCAGAAAACATTTTTCAATCGTGACTCGTCATCCACATCCATACTAAAGTAAAAACCCGAGCATTAAGCTTGCATTTTTTATAAGTATGATTGTATTGCTGCGACATCTCCTTTCGCGAGCTTTAGTCGCCTCACTTGTTCTATATAGTTTCGATAGTCTTTCTCAATGCATGTCATGTTCTCATATCTGCCTGCTTCTACAACAGCAGAGTTGTAACTTTTGTTGAATGAAAATCATGCCATATCATTCACTTCAAGTCTACATTTGACATGTGCACTCAGTTCTCGATTGCATCGATATAATCTTGACTTCGACGGGCTAGTTTCATGATTATGGTCAAGGTGGACCATGTTAATTCTCTAGGTTCTATGGATATCTGAAGATGCAGAGATCCTAGCTTTACAACCTATATGAATTGTTGGTTGAGGCTTCAATGGACAGCCTGTATTAACGCATCTTCGGCCTTCACGGCTATATGTCAATGTGACATACCTCACGACTCCATCGTCCCCCCTTTTTTGAATTTCTTTTCTTCACAGGAAAGTCTATCTATCAAAAAATGCATTCATACTCTCACTTCTTTGTGTCGTTGACATCCCAGCCCAAAAAGAAGTTTTGAAATAGCACAGAACCCAACGAGCTCTGTTCTCATACAATCTCGATAACCAATCATTATCCCGTAAGGCATACATGTCAATCATTACTCTCCAACCACTTTCAAATTCTTCAACAAACTGTAATTCATGCACCAATTCATGTATAGCCCCAAATATTGAAGCTTTCTCCAAGTGGTAGCCAAACTTCTCTAGCGACTTTTTTAGAATTACCACAAGCACTATTTGTGTTTTGTACTTGGAAAAACAATTTGAATTGCGTTTTGCATGGCTCGATCTTGATCCTTAATTATCCCTTGTGGAGCTTGACCTTGTATGCACTGAAGCCATGTCTGAAACAACCAAACGAAAGTATTTGTATATTCATTCGACAACAAACCACTACCAAGTAATATTGACTGCCCATGATGATTGACACCAACAAATAGAGCGAAATGCATGTCTTACTTATTAGTCAAATAAGTAGTATCGAACGTAACGACATCGTCGAACTCCTTATATGATTGTCTACTACGATTATCTACCCAGAAAACATTTTTCAATCGTGACTTGTCATCCACATCCATACTAAAGTAAAAACCCGAGCATTGAGCTTGCATTTTTTATAAGTATGATTGTATTGCCGCGACATCTCCTTCTGCGAGCTTTAGTCACCTCACTTGTTTTATATAGTTTCGACAGTCTTTCTCAATGCATGTCATGTTCTCATATCTGCCTGCTTCTACAACAGCAGAGTTGTAACTTTTGTTGAATGAAAATCATGCCATATCATTCACTTCAAGTCTACATTTGACATGTGCACTCAGTTCTCGATTGCATCGATATAATCTTGACTTCGACGGGCTAGTTTCATGATTATGGTCAAGGTGGACCATGTTAATTCTCCAGGTTCCATGGATATCTGAAGATGCAGAGATCCTAGCTTTACAACCTATATGAATTGTTGGTTGAGGCTTCAATGGACAGCCTGTATTAACGCATCTTCGGCCTTCACGGCTATATGTCAATGTGACATACCTCACGACTCCATCGTCCCCCCTTTTTTGAATTTCTTTTCTTCACAGGAAAGTCTATTGCATAGGCATACCTTTTGTAAGCTCAAACATCTCCATCTCATCCTTGAACCCACCTCAGGCACTATCACACCATCCTCCCCTGAAGTTTCACCTCCCATTGTGTCTGCGTTCGCATTATTAGATTCAACCACAATATCATCACAATCGTCTTGCACATTATCCATAATTCCTTCTGCAACAGTAAACAGATTGGTCAATGTGGGCAAAAATTCGTAAAGGTAAAAACACAAAACCAATAAAAATGTTCAATAATATGTCACCCGAAACAATTCCTAATGAAATAGCAACATGACAATCACCAAGATACTTGTATTTCACCTAAACCAGTGGCAACATCATAATCACCAAGTTACTACTATTTCACAATAACCAGTGGCAACATCACAACCTACATTCACAACCAACAATTTCAAATTTGTACATAGTTATTTCTATTCTGGTTCCAAGCCTTTAACTAATAACCCCAATACTACTATTTCATAACAACCGGTGGCAACATCACAACCGACATTCACACCCAACAATTTCAATTGTGTACACAGTTATTTGTATTCTAGTAAAAAACCTTTAACTAATAAACCCAATAGCACTATCACACACTTCTATGTTGTTGGGCCTTGTTCGGCTAGACTGATTTTCAAGTGGAGTCAGAGCTGGAGAACATGAGCTAGTTTTTCAACCTTACTTTCTTCTGCCTAGAGCTAGACAACATGAAACGATGAGGCGAAGCTATGAAAGCTTCATAGCTAGTGAAAGCCTAGGCAAGAAGGCATTGCTTCAATCCGAAATCGCCAAGAAATTGGAAAATCAACATTGAAAATCAAAACCGACGTCGGAACTCTACATCACGAGCATTATTCGGGGAGGTGGAAAGATAGTTTTCCCTTTGGGGTTCTTCAATTTGGGGTCGTGTGGCTGAAGGTGTAAGAGAGAGTTCTTCAATTTGGGGTTGGGTAAAAGAGAGCTCTTCCCGGTCATTTCCCTCCCCTCTTTCCCTTGTTTTTCATATGCACTGTAGCGGGATTTTAAAATCCTGTCACCAACGTTGTCAACGAACTTGGCCAACTAGATTAATTCTAAATGTAATACTTATTGTTTTACATTGTATTACTTAAAATTTTACATTAATCAAATTAAGTTTATTACTTAAATTATATTATTTAAATTAAGTTTACCACTTAAAATCTAAGCTCAAGTATAGATGAATTTTAATATAATTATATAATTAAAGGTTGCATTAATATAATGATAGATTAATTATCATATAAAATAATATTTATTATATTTTTAATATGATTATATATGTAGACGAGCTTTGATTTTAAGTGATTAAACTTAATTTAATTAATCTAAAATTACGAGTACTCAAATATGAAAAATGAACTCTATACTTAAAAGGAGACCACATGAAATTAAATTTTAATTAATCTATCATTAGTGTCACCTTTAATATATTATAATGTTATTATATATACACGTGAGCTTCACTTAAAGTCAACATTCATCTACTTATATAATTATATTATAATTACAATATATATGAAAATAAAATATGGAGATAGATGAGAAATGTTCAATTTACCATTTTATCTTTATATAATATTGTCAATATTTTCATTCAAAAATTTTAAATTTCACGTTTAATTAATTAATAGTTGATAATATAACTATTTAAATACAAAGAACAATAAATTGAAAAGAAAAAAATTACTTAAATGTGATCAACAATTAGAAGGGAAAGAATCGATGATGGGAGAAATTATCCATCAATTTTAAAAATTTCACTAATTACTTTTAATAATTAGGAGTTACTTGCACTTCCTATATTTGTGTCCATATACTAAATAAAAGCTCTGCATCTTAATTATACATTTTTCATTAAATCCAAATTTTTTAATATTAATAAAAATTAATATTATGTGTTCTAGCAAATAATTAATATATTATTGGATATTTATTATTGCGTGTTCATTTTTGTATAAGCATAAAAATGATGGTAATCTTGTTACTTATTAAATATAAATATATAAAGAAAAGAAAATTATTTTTATCTCGGTACATTTAAATGGATAATTTTTACTCCTCCATTTGTATTAATCCCATTCAAAAGAAAAGGAAAACTTTTGTTTAAGATTTTTCACTTCGATATCTATTTTGTATGTAACTTTGGTTTTAATTTAAAATAAATGCTATGAATTAATACGACGAGCATCATTAATATGTAATTTTTTATTTCTAAATGTGTTTAAATAAGATAATCTTTAGTTTTTATTTTTCAGGTAAAAAAGTTCGTGGTACAGACAAAATGAGTAATTTTTTAATTTGAAAATTATTTGCGCACTTTTAGTTTACTTATATATAAACATTTTGAACTTAATTAGATGTACATATTTTAATTTGATTTTTCTTTGTCTCTATCTGTATCATAAAATTGGTCGATGTCGTTGTAATAGTTGAAAATACTGTCCAGTCAAAGTCTAGCATAAACAAATCATTACATTTCAATTTATTCAACATTTTCACTTTATTTGCAGAATTTTCATAAAACTTTTATTTATTATGTATATTCTTAACAATTTAATTTTTTTCTTTTGAAATTATCAATTACATTACTTTAAAAATATTACTTATATCATTCATTCCGCACATAAGACGTGCAATGCACATACTTACAACTAGTATTAATAAAAGCACTTGAAATGAATAATTTAAAAATTGGTAATAGGTTCTGATGCTACCAAAAATCGTACCTGTAGATTTCCCGAGCTTGATGACTGATGAGAAGCACGAACGTGATCTCCTGGTGCCTGAAACAAAGGCAACGAGGTGTGTTCTCGTCGCCCTTCCGATGCTTAAGTCAGAAAGGGAATTTTGTGCGTGAGGCTATGTGCTGGAGAACAATGAAAAACGTACCTGAATAATGATTAAGGGTTTCGTATTTATAGAGGTAGGTGGTGTGTTCATACTAGGATTCTGTAGTGCACCTGTAGTAGGACAGCTTGATTTTGCAATCTTATACCAATGAGTCCTACGCGAGATAGGAGTTTGAATTGCGGTATAACTGTGATACCAATTATTTAATAGAGTTCTTCTGAGCATAGGAGACATGAGTTGAGGATTTTTAGTCAGAATAAATTTCTCATTGGATAAGGCGTTGACGTAGGTCATAATCCCGAGGACATGTCGAATGATTGTCGAATAACTCTTGGGGATAATAGCTCGGGCATGTGGAAGATACCCGAGCACATATATCCCGAGCATATTGGTAAACATATCGACGAAATAGAGTCCTCGGGTTTATAT
>NW_019243441.1:0-5041 GCF_002742605.1 Olea europaea var. sylvestris | reverse complement strand
AGTAGTAACTAGACCGTCATAGTTTACTCGAACTCTCGTGTGTGCTTTAGTGTATGCATCTCTCTGGCATCGAGGTCACATCATTACGGCTCAGAATTGCTAGTGCTTTCCTACACACTATTCCACGGAACTCAAACAAATGACAGCTAGAAATGATTTCACATTTCTCTCTTTCAAATGACACCGGGAATTTTTTTTCCTTCGACGGCCATCAGTCACACGGACTTTCTCTACCTCATACGTGCTCATCAGACCTTCATCAAATGTTGATATAATATCACAATAAACCTTTCTCGTAAACTCTTCTTGGACCTCCCTAAACTTGGAGATGGTGTAAACTGACTGAAACTGCTGTTCCATTTCAAATTGCATTGCACAAGGTACCAGTTGCGAGAACAACCTGAAATCTACCTGGAATACCTTTTCAACCTTACTCCTCAGTGCACACTCATACTATTCCAAAAATTGCTTGAGAGATATCTTAGAATGCACATATCCATCAAAAAATGCATTCATACTCCCACTTCTTTGTGTCGTCGATATCCCAGCCCAAAAAGAAGTTTTGAAATAGCACGGAACCCAACGAGCTCTATTCTCATACAATCCCGATAACCAATCATTATCCTGGAAGGCATACATGTCAATCATTACTCTCCAACCACTTTCAAATTCTTGAACAAACTGTGATTCATGCACCAATTCATGTATAGCCCCAAATATTGAAGCCTTATCCAAGTGGTAGCCAAACTTCTCTAGCGACTTTTTTAGAATTACCACAAGCACTATTTGTGTTTTGTACTTGGAAAAACAATTTGAATTGCGTTTTGCATGGCTCGATCTTGATCCTTAATTATCCCTTGTGGAGCTTGACCTTGTATGCACTGAAGCCATGTCTGAAACAACCAAACGAAAGTATTTGTATATTCATTCGACAACAAACCACTACCAAGTAATATTGACTGCCCATGATGATTGACACCAACAAATAGAGCGAAAGGCATGTCTTACTTATTAGTCAAATCAGTAGTATCGAACGTAACGACATCGTCGAACTCCTTATATGATTGTCTACTACGATTATCTGCCCAGAAAACATTTTTCAATCGTGACTTGTCATCCACATCCATACTAAAGTAAAAACCCGAGCATTGAGCTTGCATTTTTTATAAGTATGATTGTATTGCCGCGACATCTCCTTCTGCGAGCTTTAGTCACCTCACTTGTTTTATATAGTTTCGACAGTCTTTCTCAATGCATGTCATGTTCTCATATCTGCCTGCTTCTACAACAGCAGAGTTGTAACTTTTGTTGAATGAAAATCATGCCATATCATTCACTTCAAGTCTACATTTGACATGTGCACTCAGTTCTCGATTGCATCAATATAATCTTGACTTCGACGGGCTAGTTTCATGATTATGGTCAAGGTGGACCATGTTAATTCTCCAGGTTCCATGGATATCTGAAGATGCAGAGATCCTAGCTTTACAACCTATATGAATTGTTGGTTGAGGCTTCAATGGACAGCCTGTATTAACGCATCTTCGGCCTTCACGGCTATATGTCAATGTGACATACCTCACGACTCCATCGTCCCCCCTTTTTTGAATTTCTTTTCTTCACAGGAAAGTCTATTGCATAGGCATACCTTTTGTAAGCTCAAACATCTCCATCTCATCCTTGAACCCACCTCAGGCACTATCACACCATCCTCCCCTGAAGTTTCACCTCCCATTGTGTCTGCGTTCGCATTATTAGATTCAACCACAATATCATCACAATCGTCTTGCACATTATCCATAATTCCTTCTGCAACAGTAAACAGATTGGTCAATGTGGGCAAAAATTCATAAAGGTAAAAACACAAAACTAATAAAAATGTTCAATACTATGTCACCCGAAACAATTCCTAATGAAATAGCAACATGACAATCACCAAGATACTTGTATTTCACCTAAACCAGTGGCAACATCATAATCACCAAGTTACTACTATTTCACAATAACCAGTGGCAACATCACAACCTACATTCACAACCAACAATTTCAAATTTGTACATAGTTATTTCTATTCTGGTTCCAAGCCTTTAACTAATAACCCCAATACTACTATTTCATAACAACCGGTGGCAACATCACAACCGACATTCACACCCAACAATTTCAATTGTGTACACAGTTATTTGTATTCTAGTAAAAAACCTTTAACTAATAAACCCAATAGCACTATCACACACTTCTATGTTGTTGGGCCTTGTTCGGCTAGACTGATTTTCAAGTGGAGTCAGAGCTGGAGAACATGAGCTGGTTTTTCAACCTTACTTTCTTCTGCCGGGAGCTAGACAACATGAAATGATGAGGCGAAGCTATGAAAGCTTCATAGCTAGTGAAAGCCTAGGCAAGAAGGCATTGCTTCAATCCGAAATCGCCAAGAAATTGGAAAATCAACATTGAAAATCAACACCGACGTCGGAACTCTACATCACGAGCATTATTCGGGGAGGTGGAAAGATAGTTTTCCCTTTGGGGTTCTTCAATTTGGGGTCGTGTGGCTGAAGGTGTAAGAGAGAGTTCTTCAATTTGGGGTTGGGTAAAAGAGAGCTCTTCCCGGTCATTTCCCTCCCCTCTTTCCCTTGTTTTTCATATGCACTGTAGCGGGATTTTAAAATCCTGTCACCAACGTTGTCAACGAACTTGGCCAACTAGATTAATTCTAAATGTAATACTTATTGTTTTACATTGTATTACTTAAAATTTTACATTAATCAAATTAAGTTTATTACTTAAATTATATTATTTAAATTAAGTTTACCACTTAAAATCTAAGCTCAAGTATAGATGAATTTTAATATAATTATATAATTAAAGGTTGCATTAATATAATGATAGATTAATTATCATATAAAATAATATTTATTATATTTTTAATATGATTATATATGTAGACGAGCTTTGATTTTAAGTGATTAAACTTAATTTAATTAATCTAAAATTACGAGTACTCAAATATGAAAAATGAACTCTATACTTAAAAGGAGACCACATGAAATTAAATTTTAATTAATCTATCATTAGTGTCACCTTTAATATATTATAATGTTATTATATATACAAGTGAGCTTCACTTAAAGTCAACATTCATCTACTTATATAATTATATTATAATTACAATATATATGAAAATAAAATATGGAGATAGATGAGAAATGTTCAATTTACCATTTTATCTTTATATAATATTGTCAATATTTTCATTCAAAAATTTTAAATTTCACGTTTAATTAATTAATAGTTGATAATATAACTATTTAAATACAAAGAACAATAAATTGAAAAGAAAAAAATTACTTAAATGTGATCAACAATTAGAAGGGAAAGAATCGATGATGGGAGAAATTATCCATCAATTTTAAAAATTTCACTAATTACTTTTAATAATTAGGAGTTACTTGCACTTCCTATATTTGTGTCCATATACTAAATAAAAGCTCTGCATCTTAATTATACATTTTTCATTAAATCCAAATTTTTTAATATTAATAAAAATTAATATTATGTGTTCTAGCAAATAATTAATATATTATTGGATATTTATTATTGCGTGTTCATTTTTGTATAAGCATAAAAATGATGGTAATCTTGTTACTTATTAAATATAAATATATAAAGAAAAGAAAATTATTTTTATCTCGGTACATTTAAATGGATAATTTTTACTCCTCCATTTGTATTAATCCCATTCAAAAGAAAAGGAAAACTTTTGTTTAAGATTTTTCACTTCGATATCTATTTTGTATGTAACTTTGGTTTTAATTTAAAATAAATGCTATGAATTAATACGACGAGCATCATTAATATGTAATTTTTTATTTCTAAATGTGTTTAAATAAGATAATCTTTAGTTTTTATTTTTCAGGTAAAAAAGTTCGTGGTACAGACAAAATGAGTAATTTTTTAATTTGAAAATTATTTACGTACTTTTAGTTTACTTATATGTAAACATTTTGAACTTAATTAGATGTACATATTTTAATTTAATTTTTCTTTGTCTCTATCTGTATCATAAAATTGGTCGATATCGTTGTAATAGTTGAAACTACTGTCCAGTCAAAGTCTAGCATAAACAAATTATTACATTTCAATTTATTCAACATTTTCACTTTATTTACAGAATTTTCATAAAACTTTTATTTATTATGTATATTCTTAACAATTTAATTTTTTTCTTTTGAAATTATCAATTACATTACATTAAAAATATTACTTATATCATTCATTCCGCACATAAGACGTGCAATGCACATTCTTACAACTAGTATTAATAAAAGCACTTGAAATGAATAATTTAAAATTTGGTAATCTGTTCTGATGCTACCAAAAATCGTACTATCTTATACCAATGAGTCCTACGCGAGATAGGAGTTTGAATTGCGGTATAACTGTGATACCAATTATTTAATAGAGTTCTTCTGAGCATAGGAGACATGAGTTGAGGATTTTTAGTCAGAATAAATTTCTCATTGGATAAGGCGTTGACGTAGGTCATAATCCCGAGGACATGTCGAATGATTGTCGAATAACTCTTGGGGATAATAGCTCGGGCATGTGGAAGATACCCGAGCACATATATCCCGAGCATATTGGTAAACATATCGACGAAATAGAGTCCTCGGGTTTATATACGTTGGGAACAAATATTTGGTTATATCACTGGCCCCCATGCACCTGTGCTTGATTATATGCATGAGGATAGGTGCAAAAGATCCAAATTACAGTCCTCGGTAAAATACCTTCGACGATTCATTGCTGAGGAAGGACTCCTGAGGGCTGACGTCAGATGTGGTAATGACGCCTGATTACGCCCAAAGAATAACGCGGTGATTGTAGTACAGCTTTGGGGTGTCGTATCCACAGGGAGATGGAAAAATTCTCAAAAGATCAAACAAACTAGGATTTTAGTAATTAAATGTGGGAATGATTTGTCACTTGAAATAAAAATTAATTATCAATATGCGAATTAGTGAAGCGTCGGAGTTCCCCC
>NW_019243440.1:0-1598 GCF_002742605.1 Olea europaea var. sylvestris | reverse complement strand
GCTCATTCTTTCGAAAAATGGCCAAAATCCCTCGTACGTCACGACGAAGTGGTGAGTGCAATCCAAAATGGTCACTACATTTCAAAAAAGTTCTTATGGGCCCAAAACGGACACCGTGTGCAACAGTTATGCCCAATTCTTCGTCCGCCGACTCTCCAAGCGTTTTAAATATACAAGTGCTCATTCTATCGAAGAATGGCCTAAATCCCTCGTACGTCACGATGAAGTGGTCAGTTCAATCCAAAACGGTCGCTACATTTCCCAAAAGTACTTATGGGCTCAAAACGGACACCGTGTGCAAAAGTTACGCTCAATTCTTCGTACGCTGACAATCCAAGCGTTCCAAATATGCAAGTGCTCATTCTTTCGAAAAATGGCCAAAATCCCTCGTACGTCACGACGAAGTGGTGAGTTCAATCCAAAACGGTCGCTACATTTCCTAAAAGTACTTGTGGGCCCAAAACGGACACCGTGTGCAAAAGTTACGCTCAATTCGTCGTACGCCGAGAATCCAAGCATTCCAAATATGCAAGTGCTCATTCTTTCGAAAAATGGCCATAATCCCTCCTACGTTACGATGAAGTTGTGTGTTTAATCCAAAACGATCGCTACATTTCCAAAAAGTTCATATAGACCCAAAGCGGACACCGTGTGCAAAAGTTACGCTCAATTCTTCGCCCACCGACTCTCCAAGCGTTCTAAATATACAAGTGCTCATTCTTTTGAAGAACGGCCAAAATCCCTCATACGTCATGATGAAGTGGTGAGTTCAATCCGAAACGGTTGCTACATTTCCAAAAAGTACTTATGGGCCCAAAACGGACACCGTGTGCAAAAGTTACGCTCAATTCTTCGTGCGCCGACAATCCAAGAGTTCCAAATATGCAAGTGCTCATTCTTTTTAAAAATGGCCGGAATCCCTTGAACGTCATGATGAAGTTGTGTGATTAATCCAAAACGGTCGCTACATTTCCAAAAAGTACTTATGGACCCAAAGCGGACACTGTGTGCAAAAGTACGCTCAATTCTTCGTACGCCGACAATCCGAGCGTTCCAAATATGCAAGTGCTCATTCATTCAAAAAATGGCCGAAATCCCTCATACGTCATGACGAAGTGGTGAGTTCAATCCAAAATGGATGCTACATTTCCAAAAAGTTCTTATGGGCCCAGAACGGACACCGCGTGCAAAAGTTACGCACAATTCTTCGTACGCTGGCAATCCAAGCGTTCCAAATATGCAAGTGCTCATTCTTTCGAAAAATGGCCGTAATCCCTCGTACGTCACGACGAAGTTGTGTGTTTAATCCAAAACGGTCTCTACATTTCCAAAAAGTTCATATGGGCCCAAAGCGGACACCGTGTGCAAAAGTTACGCTCAATTCTTCGTCCGCCGACTCTCCAAGCGTTCTAAATATACAAGTGCTCATTCTTTTGAAGAATGGCGAAAATCCCTCATACGTCATGATGAAGTGGTGAGTTCAATCCGAAACGGTTGCTACATGTCCAAAAAGTCCTTATGGGCCCAAAACGGACACTGTGTGCAAAAGTTACGCTCAATTCTTCGTACGCCGACAATCCAAGCGTTCCAAATATGCC
>NW_019243439.1:0-1598 GCF_002742605.1 Olea europaea var. sylvestris | reverse complement strand
ACTTAGCTTCTAATCGAGTTCTAAGTTTTAGTACTTGAAATCCCAACAAATGAAAGGTTGAATTACATATCTTTGTTGCTTGCTTACGGCTTAGCCAAGCACTTCCCCTTTGGTCAAAAACTCAATTACAATGGAAAGAATTCGATATCCATAATCCAAGAACAAACTTTGAGATGTCAGTTTGGCAAAATCAAGTCATAACTCTCATGTACTCTACTCACACTGCATTTACCCGAATTTTTTGCATTTTTCTCTTCATGTTTGTGGAGTTGTGGGAGTTATATGAAAGTTGTAGGTAATGGGAGGTTAAAATTAGAATTTAACCTCGGAAATCCTCCCTCCAAGCATATACTCACGTAATTCTGGTCAGGTCAACACACATCGACAACCCATTTTATGAATTCTTCTTTTCAATAGATGTTGAAAATGATATAATTTGCACGAATGCTTTTTTTTTGCCCAATAGTTGAGAGTATATTAACTCCATTGATTTGATCTTTTCGATAATCATGTAGCTTAGGCAAGTAAATAGATTAGAGATTTGGGGGCTATATTAGAAAGCCGATAATGATTAGATACACTTAGTTATGATAGATATCATGAGCGATATGGAAATGGATGAGTAATATGTTCCTTTGTTCTTTAGCCACTTTGTATCTAACAAAATGGTAGTACATGGACATATTCTTTTATGCGGGAATGAGATAGTTAATTGTCAACGAAATGATTGATTCTTTTAGAGATGAAGACCTTTGGTGATCATAGAGTGGTCTTTAGGCTAGGTGCGTGCATATATAAAGTTAACTTGTTCACAGGAAAGGCTATGCCTGGATGTGCCAATAATAGGTGTCGTAGAAATTAACTCAAAGATCATTGAATTGTGCAATCTGGCTTAGTTTCAACCAACAATAACCAATCAAACACCAGCCAAAGAGAGGGTCAAACAACTACTTTCCACTCTGGTTGTCACTTGCACTTACAAAGAACACAATATGGTGATTAATTGCATTTGCATAGGAGGAAGACAATATAGGAAGCAATTGGTAAACTCAAGCAAGAGGACCAAAGATGGCTGGTCAAATTTTCTACTTTACTGGGCAATTAAAACACATATGGTTGGTTGTTGAAATTCCACAAAGGAATGGAGAAGAAAAGGAAGCAATAGTTGAACACAAATTATCAAGAATGGCTGCCCTCTTCTCACAACCGCACACCCACCATTTGGACAGGGCAATGGCCTCCTTATATAAGTTAGGTTATAAACCAAGTTGGACAAAGTAACAAGATAATGGGCCAATATGAATGGGCCATAAGCAACCTTAATCAATTAAGTTGCTTCCAATGGCCTAAGTTGCTCTCGGGTCGAATCAATCACTATGATGTCGATACAATTAATCCAATAACGTTTTAACATAATCACCCGTGATTTATTGGGCATCAAAACTAGACAAATCTCCACCTTAACGTCTAATGAACCTGCAAGCAAATAACACTAAATTTATACTTGCCTAATCTATGTAACCAATTAAAATTGGAATCAGAGATCTTATCTTGTGTTTCAAACACAAAACACATACCATACACGCTCCATATGCTCA
>NW_019243438.1:0-1598 GCF_002742605.1 Olea europaea var. sylvestris | reverse complement strand
TGGTGTCGGAATGGGCCGAAATTTGGCAAGTTGATTGGAAACGTCCCCAGAAATTGGACTCGAGGCACAAACCTGGGATCACGAGATTTTAGCCAAATTTTTTCGTTTAGGCCTCCGAATAATTAATTTCTGTATTAATTATATTAGGTCGAAGAAGTGTTGGACAAAAAATTAACAACGCAATACCGCACCTGGGCCATTTCGTCATTTGTCGAGACGGTGTCGAAATGGGTCAAAATTTGGCAGGTTGATTGAAAACGGCCCAAGAAATTGGAGTCGTGGCACATACCCGGGATCACGGGATTTTAGTCAAATTCCTTCGTTTTGGCCTCTGAATAAATAATTTTCGTATTAATTACGTCAGGTTGAAGATGTGTTGGACAGAGAATTAACAACGCAAAACTGAACCAGGGGAAATTTTGTCATTTGTCACGACGGTGTCAGAATGGGCCGAATTTGGCAGGTTGATTGGAAACGGCCCCAGAAATTGGACTCGAAGTACAGACCCGGGATAAAGGGGTTTTAGCCAAATTCCTTCATTTAGGCCTCCGAATAATTAATTTCCATATTAATTATGCCAGGTTGAAGAAGTGGTGGATAGAAAATTAACAAAGAAAAACTGCACCAGGGTCAATTTCGTCATTTGTCGCGATGGTGTTGTAATGGGCCGAAATTTGGCAGGTTGATTGGAAACGGCCCGAGAAATTGGACTCGAGGCACAAACCCGGAATAATGGGATTTTAGCCAAATTCTTTCGTTTAGGCTTCCAAATAATTAATTTCCGTATTAATTATGTCAAGTCGAAGATGTGTTGGACAAAATATTAAAGAAAAAAACCGCACTGGGGGCAATTTCGTCATTTGTCGCGACGGTGTCGAAATGGGCTGAAATTTGGCAGGTTTATTAGAAACGGCCCAAGAAATTGGACTCAGGGCACAGACCCGGGATCAAGGGATTTTAGCCAAATTCCTTCATTTACGCATCTGAATAATTACTTTCCGTATTAATTATGTCAAGTTGAAGAAGTGTTGGACAGAAAATTAACAACCCAAAACCGCACCAGGGCCAATTTCGTCATTTGTCGCGACGGTGTTGTAATGGGCCGAAATTTGGCAGGTTGATTGGAAACGGCACCAGAAATTGGACTTTGGGCGCAGACCCGGGATCACGGGATTTTAGCCAAATTCCTTTGTTTAGGCCTCTGAATAATTAAATTCCGTATTAATTATGTCAGACCAAAGAAGTGTTGGACAGAAAATTAATAAAGAAAAATCATACCAGGGCAATTTTTTCATTTTTCACAACGAAGTCGGAGTGGGCCGAAATTTGGCAAGTTGATTGGAAACGGCCCCAAAAATTGGACATGAGGCATAGACCCGGGATCACGGGATTTTAGCCGAATTTTTTTCATTTTGGCCTCTGAAATAATTAATTTCCGTATTAAGTATGTCAGGTTGAAGAAGTGTTGGACAGAAAATTAACAACGTAAAACCGCACCAGGGGCAATTTTATATTTTTGTCGCGACGGTGTCAGAATGGGCCGAAATTTGGCTAGTTGATTGAAAACGGCCCGAGAAATTGGAGTCAGGGCACACACC
>NW_019243437.1:0-1598 GCF_002742605.1 Olea europaea var. sylvestris | reverse complement strand
GAAGGAATTTGGCTAAAATCCCGTGATCCCTGGTCTATGCCCCGAGTCCAATTTCGCGGGCCATTTCTAGTAAACCTGCCAAATTTTTGTCCATTCCGACACCGTCGTGACAAATGACAAAATTGCCCCTGGTGCGGTTTTTCTTTGTAAATTTTCTATCCAACACTTTTTCAACCTGACATAATTAATATGGAAACTAATTATTCAGAGGCCCAAACGAAGGAATTTGGATAGAATCAGTGATCCTAGGTCTGTGCCCCGAGTCCAATTTCATGGGCCGTTCCCTATCAACCTGCCAAATTTCGGTCCATTCCGATACCGTTGCGACAAATGACAAAATTGCCCCTGGTGCGGTTTTACTTTGTTAATTTTCTATCGAGCACTTCTTCAACCGGACATAATTAATACGGAAATTAATTATTCGGAGGCCCAAACGAAGGAATTTGGATAGAATCACGTGATCCTAGGTCTGTGCCCGGAGTCCAATTTCATGGGCCGTTCCCAATCAACCTGCCAAATTTCGGTCCATTCCGATACCGTTGCGACAAATGACAAAATTGCCCCTAGTGCGGTTTTACTTTGTTAATTTTCTATCGAGCACTTCTTCAACCGGACATAATTAATACGGAAATTAATTATTCGGAGGCCCAAACGAAGGAATTTGGCTAGAATTCCGTGATCACGGGTCTGTGCCTCGAGTCCAATTTCGCGGCCCGTTCCCAATTAATCGACCAAATTTCGGCCCATTCCAACATCATCACGACAAATGACAAAATTGCCCCTGGTGCGGCTTGTCTCTGTCAATTTTCTTTCCAGCATTTCTTCAACATGACAAAATTAATACGGAAATTAATAATTTGGAGGACCAAACGAAGGAATTTAGCTAAAATCCCGTGATCCCGGGTATGTGCCCAGAGTCCAATTTCGCGGGGCGTTTCCAATCAACCTGTCGAATTTCGGCCCATTTTGACACTGTCGCGACAAATGACAAAATTGCCCCTGGTGCGATTTTTCTTTGTTAATTTTCTGTCCAACACTTCTTCAACCTGACATAAATAATACGAAAATTAATTATTCGGAGGCCCAAATGACGGAATTTGGCTAAAATCCCATGATCCTGGGTCTGTGGCCCGTGTCCAATTTCGCGGGCCGTTTCTAATCAACTTGCCAAATTTCGGCCCGTTTTGTCACCGTCGCGACAAATGAAAAAATTGCCCCTGGTGCGGTTTTTCATTGCTAATTTTCTGTCCAGCACTTCTTCAACCTGACATAATTAATACGGAAATTAATTATTCGAAGGCCCAAATGAAGGAATTTGGCTAAAATCCCGTGATCCCGAGTCTGTGCCCCGAGTCAAATTTTGAGGGCCGTTTCCAATCAACGTGTCAAATTTCGGCCCATTCCTACACCGTCATGACAAATGACAAAATTGCCCATGGTGCGGTTTTTCTTTATTAATTTTCTATCTGGCACTTCTCCAACCTGACATAATTAATACAGAAATTAATTATTCGAAGGCCCAAACGAACGAGTTTGGCTAAAATCCTGTGATCTCGGGTCAGTGCTCCGAGTCCAATTTCGCAGGCCGTTTCCAACCA